>NC_079901.1:22553204-22853204 GCF_024868665.1 Triplophysa rosa | reverse complement strand
TGGGCGTCTTTCTGTTGTTTTTCGCAGGTTTCTCCAGAGAACTTCTGTGATAAGATCTGGGCCGGTGATCTTCATTATAAAGAACATGAGTGTGATTTTCTGGCTGCTTATGTGGCCATTTGTTACACACATCAGATCTGCTTCAGCTGGAGAACAAGCAGTTTCTGCCGTGAGTGTGTTTAGATACTGACAACACCAGTCAAACGTCTCAATGATGTGTCTCTTGATCTTCTAAAGACACCAAAAAATAAAGAATTTGCCTCAGTATGCATTGTTATTGGGTCTTCAAGGCTTAAATGCTTGAAATTAATTTTGTGCTTGCGTAGCGAAATCTTTTTGAATGGATGAGCTGGCAGGGATAGTGAAAGGAAAAATATCTCTACAGTAAATACAATCCCATAATGCACCTCATGAAGTTTTCGTTTTTGCGTGTTATAGCGCTCAAATGTCCTCCCGGTAAGGAATATCAACCGTGTGTGAACACATGCAAGACCCGGACGTGTCAGAACCGCGATTACTACGAGGAAACCACCTGCTCGTCCATCAGAGAGGAGTGTGTTTGTAAAAGTGGGACCATCCTGCACCGCGCAGACTCCGCCTTCTGTGTCACAGAGGACCAATGCGGTGAGAACGCCGAGAACCTTTGCATTCACGAAGCCTATTAAACAAACTGCTTTTGTGACACGTGTGTGTTGATGTTATTCACCTGTGATCAGTTTGTACGGATAATGACGGTTCTCCGCGGGCTCCTGGAGAGGTGTGGAACGGTTCTCTGCGCGGCTGCTGCTTGTTCAAGTGTCTGGAGAACGGCAGCGTGGTGCCTGTGGAACCCGAGTGCAGTTATGAACCCGCGCCGCTGTGTGAGAGAGAGGGAGAGTATGCAGTCGATGTGCTGGAGGAAGGAGTATGCTGCCCAAAGAAGATCTGTGGTATATAGAAACAAAATAGAGACTAAAATCCAATTCACATACTTCACATGATTCACTTTTTCAGATGGTATTGGCAGATAGCAGGTCATTTTCCATCCAAGTTTAATTGGATGTCTTTTTGTGCAGAATGCAACCTAACCATCTGTCAAAGTGAGGTGCCCAGTTGTGAGAACAGAAACAAGTTAGTGATCGGCTACAGCGCTATTTCATGCTGTCCTGAGTATAGATGTGGTGAGAGAGACATACATGTTCATGCAATCTTGACTGTGATGGCTGTTAATATGTTCAGTATATAAGGGCGAGTGTTCTGATTGGTCTGTCAGAATGTGATCCGCTGTCATGCCCAAGCTTCCCGGCTCCGCTCTGCAGAGAAGATCAGTTTCTGGTTGAGGTCAGAGGAGAACGCAGCTGCTGCTACAGTTACCTCTGTGGTAATAACTTTGCTACACTTTAACATACTCTTTCAAATAGATACAGGCTGTGCAATCTTATGGACGAGACTTTTTCGCAGCTGGTAAACAAGAGTCGATATACACACACCTATGGACATTAAGTCAGCTTTACAGAATTAAAGGTATTCTTCACCCAAAAATGACAATTCTGTCATCATTTACTCACCTTCGAGGTGTGGCAAATCTGTATACATTTAAAAAAGAAAAGAAATATATTTGGAAGAATGCTTATAACCAGACAGATTTCCCCCCCATTGAAAAATAAAAGTGCCCCAGAACTGTTTGCTGTCGTACATTCTTCAAAATATCTTCTTTTGTGTTCAGCAGAACAAAGAAATGATAAAGTAATTTTTCCTACTATGGTAGTCAATGGGGGCCAAGAACTGTTTGGTTATAAGCATTCTTCCAAATATCTTTCTGTGTTCATCAGAACAAACAAAATTATACTGGAACAACTCGAAGGTCTGTAAATGATGACAGAATTTTCATATTTGGGTGAACTATCCCTTTAACTTCATGGTAATTTTGCTTCACTTTGTGTCTGAAACTGTTTTTTTTTTCAATTTAATTATTATTATTTTGAATAACCTTTCATTTTTATATTTTCTTTGTTGTTTGAGTTTATTTTTGTGCTTATTATTATTATTATTATTTTGTATTAATATACAGGTTGATTTAAGTGCCTGAACTTAACTTTTCAGTGTATTGCTAATGCAACATTTCCAACAATTTTTTATATTTTAAATAATATATTATCAATAAACAAATAAACTATATGTAAATGCAAATAAAACATACAAGAAAATATATTATTTTGATGTATTTTTATATACAATATAATATGTATTTATAATATATTATATATACAACATATTATATATTCAGTGTTGGGCAAGTTACTCAGAAAAAGTAATTAATTACTAGTAACTAATTACATATTCAATAGTGTAATTAGATTACAGTTCAAATGACTCTCTCCAAAAAGTATTTCATTACGTATTACTAATTACTTTCTATATCCTATATCAACCTTGATTGGTTAAGTGATTCAAGGATAGACATGAAACGGCTCTTTTAATTAATTCAAATAAATAATATAAAACTACATAAAGTATTCTTATTAAATGACCAACGTATTACAAATGTGAGAATTATACATTAAAGCACAGATTTTAAAGTTAGAGTAATCCCTTACTTTACTTTTTCAAGGAAAAAGTAATTCAATTACAGTAACTAATTACTTAACTAGTTACACCCAACACTGTATATTATATATCACAATAGTAATTCTGGCCAAGAAACACATTATTGACATAATCACTGTTATGCAGTTGCCTTCATAGCTTCTCATCAAAGCATATACAGTAGATCAATGATTTGCATGTGTTTTGCAGTATGTGAATCCTGTATAGAACCTGTTCCAGTGTGTTTGTCTGGAGAGATACTGGCTGTGGATATTAACACAACCAATCACTGCTGTCCAGAGTATCACTGCGGTATGTAACATACAGTACAAACACACAGTCACTATGAGCCGGTCATAGTGAGAGATTGAAGTGGTGTGTGTTGATCTTTCAGTTTGTGACAAGAGTTTGTGTCCTGAACCCAGCGTGAGTTGTGCTCCTGGAGCTGTGATGGTCAAGAGACCTGTGCCAGAGAGCTGCTGTCCAGAGTCCCACTGCGGTACGCACACACACTGTTCTGTTTAAATAAACATCATTATTTATACATTTTTATCAACATAAAACATTATTTAGATGTGAATAAAGACAAGAGCTGTGTCTGAAACCACACTATATATATAAATATATAATACCCACGTTTTTACCCACAATACACGCTGATTTTGAGTGCATCATTATTTTCTGCAGTTTCTTCCTGATTTTATGTGCACATTATTTTTTTGTGCAGTTTTGTCTCTCAATACAGCCACATATAAATACACACACACACACACTATCAAAACATTTGAAAATCAATTTGATAAATGTAATTTGTGTTTTATAATAGAGTACAATAAAAATATCACGATACATGAATATGGTTTATAGTACCGTGGTCAGTGTTGGGTGTAACTAGTTACTAAGTAATTAGTTACTGTAATTTAATTACTTTTCCCTTGAAAAAGTAAAGTAAGGGATTACTCTATTTTTGTAATAAAATTAGTTACTTTTGATGTAATTCAACTAAATACTTTGTGTAATATATGTGTGTGCAATAGTGGTGTCACAGACTGGCAGAAGAACCCAAGCGCAGGCAGGCAGTGAAGGGATTAACAGATATTTATTTGAACCAAAACAGAAACAAAACACCCACAATGGGGAAAAACTAAACTGAGAAAAAAGCAACAACCATAAAACAAAAACTTCCCACGAGGGGGCAAGACAAAAAACCAAAGAACACTAAAAACAACTCACTTAACAAAACAGGTTAACGGACAGGGCAAGGCAAGGCAAGGCAAGGCAAGGCTGAGACGCGGGGTCAAAACGAAACACCAACAAAGTAAATCCATAGAACAGGTGAGCACAGTACAAGCACAACCAACGTAGTACATACACACGCAATACACGAGCACAGGACAAAGAAACAAGAGGGTATATATAGGGAAGACAAACGAGGGATAACGACATGGGGAAGGTGTGAGACATTAACTAATCAACAAGCAATAACGAGGGAACGAGAGGAATGGGGCCAATGACAAGACACTGGAGAGAACGTATATTATTGTCAAACGGACAACAATATGTTTCTCTCCACACATAACCAAAGACTTTGTCATGGCTCTGCTACAGGACCAAGAAAAACATGACTAAGGAAGCAGAGCCATGACAAGTGGAATTGACATCAAAATTCAAAGTCTAACTTTAAAATCCGTGCTTTAATGTATAATTCTCACATTTGTAATACTTTGGTCAGTTAATAATACGACTTTATGTAGTTTAATATTATTTATTTGATTGAATTAAAAGAGCCGTTTCATGTCTATCCTTGAATCACTCAACTAATCAAGGTTGATATAGGATATAGAAAGTAATTATTAATAAGTAACTAAATACTTTTTGGAGAGAGTAATTTGTATAGTAATCTAATTACACTATTGAATATGTAATTAGTAACTAGTAATTAATTACTTTTTCAGAGTAACTTACCCAACACTGACCGTGGTGTATATTAAAATACCATAATATCAATACCACACATTCGTAGTTCGAGTTCACACGTCTCAGCTCATAACATTAAAAAACCCTGTTTGTTTTTTACAGAATGTCAGTGTCATAATATCACACCCCCTGTCTGCACTGTGGTAGGTATTTGCATTTACATGCATGCTGCATCATTGTCGAACCAACTACAAATTGTCTTGAGTAAAGTTTCCTGTGATGTCAGTAGGTAATATGGGAGCTGACCTTTGACCCTTGATCTCTGTGTGTTTAAGGGAGAGGTGAGAGTGGAGGAGGCAGATCAGGGCGGCCCGTGTGGATGTCCCCTTTATTCCTGCAGTAAGACTTCCGTACAAACACACACAACATTATATTTAATTCAACTGATTTCAAACACAAGTGTGTATGTGTGTGTGTGTGTGTAGAGAAGGCCGAGGTGTGTCTGTTTCAGGGCGCGACAGTGTTGAACCCGGGACAGTCCATGGTGCAGTATTTTGAGGGGGAGCTCTGTTACACTGTTCACTGTCTAACACGTAAAGATCCCGGCACCGGATTCTACGCCATGGAGGTCACCACTGCCAACTGTTCAGAGAAATGTGAACCTGTAAGTCACGTGATCAATCTAACATAGGGAGACTAGGATTTGTATTGTATTTGTATTTATTAAGCGCCAATAAACACAACAGCAGTTGACCATAGTGCTGTACAATTCAAATAAAAAACAAGGACGAAGAAAAAGAAAAAAAAAGATTTTGCCATGAACTGTAACACATACAGTAGATACAGCGCTGGAAAACATTAAGAGACCATTTTTAGTTTTTCTGCATTAACTATTTATAGGTAAGTGTTTAGATCAAATGATTATTTTTGTTTAATTCTGTGAACTAATAACACTATATCTCCCAAATGTCAAATAAAAATATTGTTTCTATTTGCATTGATTTGCATAAAATGAAAACTGGAGAAACAGGTGAAAATAACAGAAAAGATGCTCTGTGTTTTTTCAGACCTCAAAAACTGCAAAGAAAACAAGTTCAGATTCACTTTTAAGCAACACAACAGTCATATTTCTACATGTATTTAGGAAAAGTTCCCAAATAATTTTTTTATGTGATGACCTGGATTTTTTGTGTCTTGTCATGCTGTCGGATGACTTTGTCACTCCTGAGGTTTGATTTTTCATCAGACACCGGACTGAAATGACCACAATGCATCTAGAAATGCTGATTTAATTAACATTTGTTAAGGTCTCGTAATGCTGTGTATGTACATATCTCAACACAATTAGCATTTTCCATGATCTTGTACATTTTGAACTGTATTTTACTGTAGCACCAGATTTACGTTCCCTCCTCCGACCCGCACGTCTGCTGCGGGTCCTGCAAAAACATCTCGTGCTCGTATCCCAGTGAAAACGGAACTGCAGAAGTATTCATGGTATTCTAACACATACACCCATACAGATGTTTCATTTCACAGACTTGTGTTGATAGCCGCTGTAGACTGTCCTTGCCAAAGACACTATTAACTCATTCCCCGCAGTTAATGAGATTTTATGAATAAATACTGTGTTACATTCACATGGTACTTAAAGGTAACTTTAAAGAATACGAAAAAACATGACGTGCGTGTGTGATTTCCAGGCAGGCAGCTCATGGGTGGCTAACTGCACACGCTTTGACTGTCTGGAGACTGCGGTAGGTGCTGTTGTTCTGGCCTCTGGAGTGGTCTGCCCTCCGTTCAACGACACCGAGTGTATTCAGGTCTGCTTCCTGTCATCTGGTTGTCGTGTATTTTTGTATAGTTTCGGTCCTAATCTTTGCTCTGTCTCTTCAGAATGGAGGTATAGTTCAGACGTATGTGGACGGCTGCTGTAAGACGTGTAAGTTTGTGTGTGTGTGTGTGTGTGTGTGTGTGTGTGTGTGTGTGTGTGTGTGTGTGGTTGGGCTTTCTGGGAACGCTGGGGTCTGTTTGGAAGAGCATGATGGAGGGGCAGTGCTGGGCTTTACTGGCTGCATCTGTGGTTAGATTCTCACCGTGGTCCTGGACGAAATAAATGTACCTTCTTTTATATTGTACATATTTCACTGTTCCTTGTCCTAAATATCCCTCTACAATATAACAAAACACAAGCTGAACAATTTTCTGTATAAAACCATTCTCGCGTGAGCTGTCAATAAAAGCCAAAATGACAGTTCCTCAAGAATGGCTTTATGAACAATTTACACAGAAATGTTTTCTGCTCGTGTCTCACAAATAATTTTGAAACAACCTGTGCTAAAAAAAAGGCCAGTTTGCTGTATGGTTCTGTCTCTGGGCGGCATTAACTTCCTGTCTGTCTTGCGTGTCATTCGGTGTCGGTTGGATTTGGTGCTATGGGATTGCTGTTATATTTGTGGTTTAGCTGTCTTGTGTCAAAGCTTGATGTACAAACAGATTCAGATGAAACCGAATCATTATGATTCAATAAACAAGTGGTGGACGACAGTGGACGATGCTAATGCTAATGCTAATATTGATGTCTACACAGCAGGGCGTCCAACAGCAGATACAATAAATAAAAATTGTAAACAAAATGTAAAACATGTGGCTTAGGTCACTGTCTCAACAAACGCCAAATTCCAATAATTGTTTTGTTGGGTCAGTGTGATTAAAAATCAAATTTTACAACGTCGGCATATGTAAACTACATGTTATTTTACACTATTTGCTCAAAATTCAGATTAAAAAAATAACAGTACTGCTAATGCTCCAAGCAAACGAAGTAATCTCGCAATGTGCTGGCCGTCCATCACTGTCGGTCTATCACTAATAATCTTTTTCTATCACTGATAAACCAAGGTAAGCGTGTTGAAAGATGTTGCATGAATTAGTTTTGAATAAACTCTTGAATAAGACTTTCTTACACAAGAGGATTCAAAGGTGATTTCGAGGAACATCTGGCATGTGTCTTGGTGCAGTTCATTTCCTTTCAACAGTAAATGGTGGGTGTGCGCATCTGCGTACGCATGAGGGCTCGTGTACGCGGCTGCATTGGTTTGGGGGGGCTCTTGAGGCTTTTTTTACAAGCAGCGTCGTCTGAGTTTGTAAACTCCAGATAACATGTGAATTTGTGAACCTGCTCCTGTGTGTCTCTTAGGTGCTGGACTTGGTTTGTTGCCATTTTCCGTTAGTCCAGTAACACCCACTGCTAGTACTAACTGTGATACAGGTACCCATCTACTGGTTATCTTTACTGTATCTCAATGCATTTGTGTGAGTGTGGACGTACAGTACTGTACTGTAGGAGTGGTTAGACATGTACAGTATCTCTTGTTTATTTTTTCTTTTCATCGGACGGAAATGATTTCTTATGTGGGTGAAGCATAACCAGGGGCGGACGCTTTGGCCGCTCAGATGGACGTATTATAAATGCGAATGCACGTATGCATGCCGCCGCCCAATCCCCCCGTCCCGTCGGCAGATTTAAGCATGCACTCCCCCCTCGGCTGACAGACCCAACCATGCACACCCCAGAAATGGCGGAGGGCAGATGTGGGGCAAAAATGCCAGGGCCTATTTTTCTTCCCAGTCCAGCCCTGAGCATACCATGTGGCCTATTTTCTCTGTTTTACTGGATGCCTTTTCCTGATGTTGATGTACGCAAAGCACACACACACACTAATACTACATCTCTGCTTACTCAAAATGTCATTGTTTACGTAAGAGATAATGATCAAGTCTTGTTTCACACTAAAGGGGTTTATTTTGTGATAACAGCCAGCTGGATGTACATTAACCCGCTTACGGCAATTCGCCACATGAGTGAATTACTGCATAAGAAATATTGATTTGAAATATTTTATTAGCTCATTTGTAACAAGTACAAACCTTCTGTATAGAAAAAAACATTTCCTATTGTTTCCTATCGTCCTGTCGTTTTCTATATATACTGTATATAATTTGAAAGTAAATTCTTTGTAAGGTCCAAGTTGTTCCAAACCTGTATAAATTGGTTGAACACAAGGAAAGATATTTGCTAAATTGTTAGCAAATGACATTTCTGGGACATCATTGATTAGCATAGTAGTAAAAATCAAAATGGTTGTCAAAGGTGCCCCAGAACTGTTTGTTTTCCTAACTTCTTTGAAATATCTCATTTGTGTTCAACAGAACCAAAAATTGATACAATAACTTGTTTCGGCTATTGTTGTCAATGGTGCCCAAAAAATGTCAGTTGCTAACATTCCTCAGAATATCTTTCTTTGTGTTCATCAGAACAAAGGAATTTATACAGGTTTGGAACATCTCAAGGATGAGTAAATGGAGACTGAATTTTCATTTTTGGGTGGAGAATCCCTTTAAGATGACTCACAGTACCCAGATGACTCTGCGTTAGTAGTTTTAGGCATTCCACTAAAAAAACATGAGGTGAGTAATGACACAGTTGTCATTTTTGGGTAAATTGCTCCTTAAAAACCCATTGCTTCAACTCATTGTAAGTCCTCATACAGCAAGACCATCAGTGCATTCCAGAAACTCTCATCAGCTGTCCCTCCCACCCTCTTAAACACACAGCTCTAGAGTTTTGATTTATTTTCTGTTGACACCCTTGATAAATCTTTTAAACCTGTCCTCCACGTGACCTGCGCCTCCTGAATCTCACTGTCAAAGCAAATAATGAGCAAGAAAATGATTACACAAACGCTTCTGTCTTTAGTTCAATGCTTTTGAATTAATCAATGTTAAACAGCGATTTCATTTCATATGGGTGAAAAGTTCAGTCCTCCATGGCGCCACTCCATCATTGTCAGTCAGTTGTCACCGTGGTAACTAACCTGTCAATCAAGTGAGCCCCCAAGGTGCAGTGATAATAGCCACTTAGCCTGCTATGGGTTAAAGTGTTTAATTCTGTGTTTGCGTGCGTGCGTGTGTGTGTGTGTGTGTGTGTGCGCGCGCGTGTGTGTGCATACCCTACTTGGTTTAGCTGTCAAAGCAGACCTCAGCTGGCTACATAATGGGAATATTCTTAATGTATTATGAACATTTCTTAGTGAACAATACAAAATGCGTGCTTTTTTATATAAAATGTGTTTTTAAAATGATTGTACTTTTAACAAATGTTACAATCATTTTGACATGAAACACTGTAACCATGTCTGAGTATGTTTAAAACGTGTAAGTCACATTGTTTTCACGTGTGTATGTAGGTAAAGAGGACGGTAAGACCTGTAAGAGAGTCGCCATTAGGACCACCATCAGAAAAGATGACTGCAGAAGTAACGCACCTGTGAGTCTTAACCTAATTCTATTATAATCATACTATTATATTCCGTTATTCTGCATCATCTATGCTGTTCTATTCTGTTATTCGATTTCATTTTATTGTTCATTGGTGATGTCGCCTCTTTTGTTTACTTTCTTCAGGTGACTGTTTACTCATGTGATGGAAAATGTCCATCTGCCACCATCTTTAATTTCAACATTAACAGTCACGCTCGATTCTGCAAATGCTGCCGTGAAAACGGCCTTCAGAACCGCATCATTCAGCTGTACTGTGCTCGAAATGCCACCACAGTGGACTATTATTACCAGGAGCCAACGGACTGCACGTGCCAGTGGAACTGATTCATTTCTGTGATCTGTGCAGTAAATTTGAGATCCCAGAGAGAACACTAGCTTTGACTGCATATACAGTAACTGTAAAACTGCAATCTACTAACACCATTGCTGTATTTGTTGGTTTTTTTATATCTTTTAATTGATGTTAATCTAACAGAGAATATAGTTATAAACGGCTGTTAAACCAGTGCATTGTTTAGATAATAGACTATTAACATGTCAAAAGATTTAATTACACGGGGCAACAGTAGTTCCAATATGCCATTTATTCATCTTAAGATGCATATTTCGATTTTTTTAAATAATATGCTTTATTTAAACTTGATACGTTTTTCCAACAAAAGACATTTTCTTTTTCAATTTTTGCATTACAGGAGGAAATAAACAAGCCAGTCTTAAATATGTCTTTAGAAACAAATCTCTGCACATTTTTTTGACATGAGCTCATTTTAGCGGCAAAACAATCACATGAAACATGATAAACTTGAATTTCCATTTTACAGCCATAATGCAGCATATACGTGCTTTCTGCAGCAAGTGAACATCATTGCATTAGTCTAAAAGCTTGTCTAATATACAGAAACTTAAATGACGTTATATGTTACTGTAATTATTTTTATATAAAACAGTACAAAAGTTGATTTCAACATGCATTATGCAAAATAGTTTTAAATTTGACATGCCAAGCATTTTTTAACATATTTTTTACATGTTTAAATTTTACTGTGGAAAATTTTGAACAGCTTTTGTAATAATTTGACCGTGAAGTCAAGCTTTCACTGTAATAATAAAGTTCGAGAAACAAAGAACAAAATTGAATGTCTAGTTCACCTGAATGTAATGTCATCAGTTATTTTATCAATAAAGTCAGCCCCCACATGACTTTGTTACATTCTGCTGAGCTGTTTTACTTTCAGGTCGAGTAATTAAGCTGTTGTTGACGTTCATATCCTCCCTTTGTCATTTTGCTGAATCAGAATTTAACAGCAGAAATAAATTTGACCAACAGCTAATGCCCGTAGAGAAATGTATAATACTAACTATCTGTTTTTTTTCTGCCAGTGCTGAACTGAAAGAAACTAAACGACATACAACGCTTAACGTGAAAGTAGCCTATATCAAATACTTCTGATGTCATGGGAAATGTGAAGTTTAATTTATACACTCACATTTGAATACAGTAGAGTGTTGAACACTAACAAACATAATGTATTGCATGTAGGAGCATGTACAGTACATATTTGCGATGAACTGCAGGATTTTTTTATTCTTTTCATTTATTACTGCAATTCCACCTCTGACGCTCCCACATGTGCCTCTGTTGACGCATTCCAACAAAGTAATAGTTAAAAGACTAGAAAAACAGGCAAAATATACAGGCACAAAGTCTTCCAGTGAACAAATTGATCTGACTGAATGAAACCCAGACTTGTTTTGGGAGGTGTGGTTATGTCAGGGTCATCCTCTAGTGTTTTTGTTAAGATCTGAGATGCTGGCATGGGCATCTGGAGTGGCAGTGGGGGTGTGTCCTTGAGGAATGTGGGGTATTTTTTTTATTTTAGGCTGTGCTGAGCCAAAGTTTTGTTCTAAAATGCCAGTAAGAGACTTTTAGGATGCTGCGGAGGTTTGGCCAATTTTGTTATTTTTATACAATTGTAGTGTAGGTGATTATTACAGTGCAGTCCTCAGTGCTTTAGTGTAAAGATATGGCATCTTCTGTGAACTCTGGGCTTCTGGGATGGAGCTCCTTGGACAAAGTTTTGTCCTTGTTTTGGCAACTCCTGTACGTTTGTCAGGTAATTATTCATTATTTGAAAGAGTTCAATTCTGTTTAGATTACTTTTTTATTAATGGAATAACAAATGCATTTTCTGCTTAAAATGACTGTAACGAAACACTGAAATTACAATATGCCATTCTGAGAATGGAAAGTTATTTTACCTTGTAAATAAAATGTAGCATATGGTATATTAAATATAACCTGAAATTAATTACTTATGTACTCATTTTTTAATTTCATTAAATAATAAATATAAAACGTTTTTTATAAATAATAAATACAGTTTATAAAAATGTGGCTACTTGCTCCGCATCTACGATTTATACGATGACGTCACCAGCTCGCGCCCCAAATATCTGTTTAACTGTTGTAGGCAATGGAGACATTGGAGTCTTTTTTAAGTATTTGCAGAAGTTCACAAGTTTGTGGCGCTTATCGAGATTTATTGTACGTCACTGATGCGGTGTGAGCGACCGCTTTCAAAATACACTTCTTGAGGCGATGCGCAGATCAACGGGGTATGACATCAAATTATCGCGAGAGCAGACTGATTACCCTGCTGTCTCGCGGTACTTCGATCATACATCGACCGGTCTGTGCACAAGCGCCGGACAACAGATGATCTAAAATTGGAAAAAATGTTTAATATTTAACACTTTAAGCGGCTTTGTCTGAACATACGTAATGCATTTATATAGACGTCGAAGGTCACGCTCTCAAGGTGGATTGTGGCGTTAATATCCCTGAGTAGGTGTGTCTTATACAACTGACTGAAAAATCTGGCTCCATTCATAAATCTAGTCTTTTTCAAATACATTATAAGAAATATGTCGAATTGCAAAGTGTGTGCGTATGGTCCTGTATGTTTTTGTTAATTTACCTTTAAAACGACAAGTGTCATGTTAGTGTAAATGCGCACTGAAGTATTTAAATTCTAGTTTAAAAGCCCGTGCAACTGTGCAAGATGCACAATAACGTTTTTTTTTGTAAAGAATGTTTTTTTAAATACCTGAAGTCTCCTAATTTAACTCAGGCCTAAACTAATCCCTGTCCGGGAAACCGCCCCTATACAATTTGCCCCGAACCTAGTCTCAGCCTCAGACGTCACGCCCACGGACCGTTGGCTGAACGTCTGATGCATAAGGCACACTTTTCTGGAAACACTTCAGCACGTTCGAAGTCGTCATCTGATTTGTTGAATTTCACAGGATTTCCGGGAGACCTGCGTGTCGCGTTCTTTAACGGTCCGCATGGAAACCACACGAATCCGTCTGATCTAAGAAGTAAGCTGTCGTGTTTCCAACGGACTAAACGCTTAATTCTTAAACGTATGCGAGGTTCACGGCATAAACTGATAATCACTTAACTTTTGACACGTTCGTGAATTTACACCGGTCTGTTACAGCGGGGACATTACCACGCCTCTAAACATGACGCGGCACAAAGCGAAACGTCATTGGTTGCTTTACCTGTCAGTTAGATGGCTTCTTGGGCGGGCCTTGGCCAAAAAAAGCGGTGATAATTCCAGACCTTGAAGGTCTGGCTATGTGAGACTACCCAGAACCTAACAACACACTCACCAGCATTTCTTTGCTGTCTTTAAGGCCTTTAGGCATCCATGTAGCAGAAGTCCAACCACTGTCCACGGACATGTGATGTTTCAGTGGTTTCCATCTCAGGCAGATCATTTTTACACACTCTCATTGGGAAACAAGGTGAGTAACCCACACACACATTCCTCAAATGATTGATGAACTGACATAACAGCCGAATAATGACATCTCTCTCTCTCTCTCTCTCTCTCTCTCTCTCTCTCTCTCAGATGCTAAACAGCACTGCAGTGTGTGAGAATATGAATGAGTGTATGTTGAGTTTCAGAGCACCGCAGGTGTCCAAGAAGTTGAACTTCACTTTACAGTCATACAATCACACAGAACTACTGGACACCAAGACTTTCCAGCTTGGTAGCTTCACAAACACCTTCATGTGTATTTCCTTAATTTCAGCCCGTATTATGTTTCAGTAGCACGGTTTTGTTCTTCTCTTTATAGTCCCTTTCCTGACTTCCTCTCTGAGTGCGAAGGTGTCATCCACGACTGCTGTGTTTGACTGGACATCAGATGATGGAAGTACTTTGCATGTTTGTTTGGATGAACAGTGTTGGGTTCTGTCCCGGTTTCAGCCGCTCCACCAGGTGACGGGGTTACAACCCGGACGCTGTTTCGATGTCAGTGTGGAAAAAACAACATTCGTCCCTCATATCCAAATCAATGTTACACAAAGCCTACAGTTGGCCATGAAAACAGGTACTGGGTGTGCATGAATGCATGCAGTACACCTTGAAAAACTAAAGAGATGTTTATAATCTGGAGCCATAGACGGTTAAAGTTCCACATTCGACATTTTAATTTGTTTCTCAGTTGTCTGGATCTTTGAATAATCTGTGCTGTAGAATCTTACACTTTTGTCTTCAAAGAGCCATATAGCCACCTAACAGCCCTACACAGCAAAATGTTTCATAATACGTGAGGGTCAGTCAGCGATTACAGAAATGTTTATTTATGTGTGAACTAATTCTTTAACTGCATGTGTGTAAAGAAACGAATAAATTCACTGGCAGGGCGATCTTTATGATGCAGGTCAGTGTCCAGCCGGTTGGCTTGCTGTGGAGTGGAGCTGTTACAAAGTGAGTTTAGGATTCCTGTCATGGGATGCTGCCCAGCGAGCGTGTGAAAGATCAGCCATGGCGGCACACCTGGCCAACATAAAGACAGATGCTGAGTTTCGATCCATAACGGCATCCTTACTGGAGCGCTTCAGTCATCTTCTTCTGTTGTGGACAGCTTTAAATGACCAAGAGGTAGCACACATACAAATCAAACTATGGTCTGACATACCAACAATGTAACATATTAAAGGTACAGTTTGTAACAATTTTGCAGTAAAATATCCAAAAACTACTAAGTCGGTGTTATATATGTTGTTCAGTTGAGTACTTACAATATCTCAAATGTTTCCAACTACTTGTAAATCGTGAGAAAATCGCCATTCTAAACAGTGACACGGGGCTGTGCAGTCACCTGTCAATGGCGTCATATCCGCATTACCCTTTGTTACCACCGCATGACAACAGTGTCGTGAACAAATGCGGAAGTAGTGTCTAGCGTCTAGCAAGCCACTAGCTTGTTTCGAGCAGTCACTTATTTATGGACCACAATTATACGCAACATTTATAAAACTTTCTTACTTTACCTCATCCGCTAACATGATTTCTCGTTCCCGTCTGATTGATGGCCATCAGCGGTGGAGTCGAAGACGACAGATCCCAACATTCCACGCTCCTTCACAGCGTCACCAAGATACGCCATTGTTGTTGTTTTGATAGTGCGCCCTCTAGCGGCGGTTTTACAAACTGTAGCTTTAAGCTGCTTGTTAACCTTGACTTGGTTATTTGTGAGATGAAAAAAACAAGACCAATATCATCTGTAATGTTCAACATCTGTTTGGTTATTTTATGGTCAAGTATTTCACAGTATTCAGCACACTAGTATACTCTTTCTGTCCACAGCTGGAGGGTGATCGGCGCTGGTCGGATGGCTCCGCCTACAACTTAACTATCGATGTTACGTCATCACTTGCAGCCAATCAGGCTGGTTGTTTTGCGATGCAGAAGAACGCCACGGGACCAGGATATTTCTTCACTGCTTTCCCATGTTACTTGCAGCTCCCCCGCATATGTCAGGTTGATCGTGAGTAACTGAGAGAGAGAGAGTGATTTACCTATTCCTCGATCAACATCCCGTACCTGGAACAAGATTGTTGATATCATTGCTGTTTTGTCTTGGTGGGGTTGGGTTAGGATTGATTGGGTTGGATGAGAGGAACGTTGCACCAACAGAGGGTGTTGATCCAGAAAAATGATCCAACTGTGGATAAATGTTGTGAGTCATATTCAGTGAAATTGAAGAGGAGAATTGTATTGCATAGAGGTTGCCTGTCTGGAGTATTTCTCATCAATTTTGTTAAAAGAAATAAACAGACCAATAGACCCAAAATAGTCAATTGGGACGGTATGATGGTATTAAAGGGACAGTTCATCATTTACTCACCCTCAGGTTGTTCCGAACCGGTATCCATTTCTTTGTTCTGCTGAACACAAAGGAAGCTATTTGGAAGAATGTCAGTAACCAAACAGATGCCATCCCTCATAGACTCCCTTAGTGTTTATTTTCCCTTCTATGGCAATAAATGGGGAATGAGATATGTTTGGTTACTGACATTTAGATTTTAAATTTTGTAATCTGGATTTGGGTCAATTTTGCGGAGAAAGGTTTGAGTTCATATTGATATTGTTTCTAAAATGAATGTTAATGTTTCTATCTCATCTGTGATTTGTCTTTCTTTACTGCTGTCAGTACTGCAGAGCCGTGGTTATCAGCTGTATCTGGAGAGTGTGTGCGAGACAGAAGCGGTGTTTGTCTGGTCTGACACATCTCAGCTTCTGGAACAAACAGTTGGTTCTTCGCTCATTCTGCGCTCAGTGGAGTTAATGGACCAAACTGTGTCACAGATACCGCTCGGAAACACTCGAGACAGATTGAGAGTTGAAGGTCTGTTTCCGGGACACGTCTATCAATTCTCTTTGAGTCTAACACACCCTAGTGGGGCGTCTCAGACCCTTGGACCCATTCTCATCGCCAAAACAAGTGAGTAGGCCTATCTCATGCAGATGCACTATCAACAAACAGAGTTGTCCTTCCAAAAAAAGTTAAAGTCAAAACTATTCCTGTAAATTTTTCCAGATAAAATATTTACAAATATAAATTCTATAACATTTGCAGAACCAAATCCTCCCCAGAATCTCACCGTGACAGCTGTAACGTCCAATCAGATTTCAGTGTCCTGGGCTGCCCCTGATTCTACCCAGAATGCTCTGTTTGACAAATATATTCTGACCTGGGTGGATGCAGCCTCCGGCAGATGCCATTCTGTTCAGCTGGACAAGATGAATCTGAGCGCTGTGATTGGTGGGTTGAAGTCAGATCAGACGTATAGGATCACAGTCATGTCGGTCACAGGTGAAGGTGTGCAGAGCTCAGAGAAAGCATCATTGACTGTAATCACAGGTGACATGCTCGGTGTTTAGGGAACATTAAAAACTGTGTTACATTTTACTTTTAAAGCTTGTTGATTCTACACCTAATGTTCTTTGTGTGGTTATGTTTTAGCGGTTAGTCCTCCACGCAAGGTCTCGGTTGAAGCCGTAGGCCGGGAGAACATGACCGTGTGCTGGTGGCCTTCGTTGGACGAGAAGGTGAAAGTGTATTACATCCAGCTCCACCCATGGAAAAAACAGGACCAAACCAGAGAGTTATGGGTAAATGGCTCATCCTGTATCACTCTTACCGTGCTCAAACCTGGTGAGACGTATGAGGTGGGCGTGGCTGCAGCGAAGGGCGGGAACATGAGCGCGGAGATAACCGTACAACAGACACTAAGTACGATTCGTTTCTGCTCTTTACTTTTTCGCACTTTTCTTTCTACACTTGTAACATTTTGAATGCTTGTGTCAGAACCTGGCAGCGTCCAGATAGCTGTCCCGTTAGAGGTCGGCACACACTCTATGGAGCTATTTGTGCAGATGCCCAGGAACAGCGCTTATGATGGCATCACTATTACTTACGGAAACAGTTTTCTTTGGAGGCCAGTGTCTGAAGACAGCATCAAAGTGTTAGTGGAATACCTAAATCCAGGGATGCAGTATGACTTTCATGTGTTTGTGACCAGCAGAGAAGCAAGGAGCGAAGATTTTACTCTGACACCTGTCAGAACATGTGAGAAAATATTTTCTTCTATGTGAGTCTCTGGGATTCTGCAATTGTGTGAATATTGGTTTATTTGTACAGGTTTGGCTCCTCCCACTCGCGTGCGTGCTGGCGTTGTGACTGACAGCTCCATAGAGCTGCTGTGGGACAGAGCTGAAGGTGACGCCCACCACTATGAGGCGCTATGTGCCAACTGCGCAGAGACTGTCATGGTATGAATCTGTGTGTTTTACTACACATGCCGTTGCCGTGAATGCAAGTCATTAGGGATGTAACGATTCACGATGCGATGCGAGTCACGATTCTGATCTCACGATGCGATTTATTCACGATTTACTCACGATTTATTTTTACAAAATGAGTTGAAACAAATTAGAAATGAACAACTTCCCTTGCATTATTTCTTAAATGCTTCACGTTTCTTTGTATAATAAAATAATGTTTTATTTCAAATAACAAAACTAAACTGCAATTTTATAACAAATTAATAATAGAAAAACTCTCTTTAATATAAACAAACTAATACTGTCTGAGCTTTTCTTGGATTTTTTTGCATTTAAGAAATATCATCGTGTCCACGTTTAGATTTGCAGTGAAAATAGCGGCCCCTGCTGTTCAAAAAATGTATTGCGATTCAGTTCACACCTCAACCGATTTGAATCGTCACTCATTATAACCGATTTTCAACCGGCTCACGGTGAATCCTTACATCCCTACAAGTCATGTTAGTTTTTTTCATTTTACTCATGTTTTAAAGCGATCACCCAAAAATGATAATTCTGTCAAGTTGTTGTTTGTTGTTGTTCAGTTGAACACAAAGAAAGATATTTATAAGAATGTTAGCAAGACAGTTTTGGGGCATCATTGTATTTTTTGTTCTGCTGGAAAGCAAATAGTATTACCATACACCATTAATTAATAATTAATTAGTCATTTTTCCTACTTTAGTAATCAATGATGCCCCAAAACTGTCAGACCGAACAAGGAAATTCATACAGGTTTGGAACAACTTGAAGATGAGTAAATTATGACACAATTTTTATTTTTGGGTGAACTGTTCCTTTAAACACAACACACAGTTCTGAACATTTACAACAGTGTACCAAACACCACAACATGTATAAATTAATAATCTGCATAGATCAAAAGATGCTCTATAGATTGTCAGAAATGTTTTGTAGGTGCAGAAGGTTGTGGAACCCAGAGCAGTATTTAAAGATATAATCTCAGGAAACCTCTGCAACTGTTCGATCCGTACAGAGAAGGAGTTTTTCAGAGACAGTCCAGCCGTGACGATTGCCATCAGATCTGGTACACATCCATTGACATTCTATTTCATATACACTAGTGTTTCAAAGAGGGTCACTTGAGTGAATTTGAACATTTGGATCTGCTTACAAGTCTTAAATTAGTTTTGTAGACCAATTTTTACTTGTGCAAACATATTAGTTTCCTTACTACAAAATTTCATTTAATAAAGTATTTTTTTAATGGATGATTGGATAATAATGATGAAAAACAGCCCGTAAGAGCTCAGAATATGTGAACTTCAATACTGAAAATTCAGAAGCATCTCAAGAAGATAAAGTTAATTTATTTTGGAACTTTTTAGTCATAACATCATTTCCAAAGTTACATTAATGTTATTTCATACTTTGGTGTGTTTAGAATGATAAAATTTAGTGAAAATATTTGTTCAAGTTAATAACTTAATGGCTGTATTGACTGCCAATGAATTTCCTCAAAGGATAAAAATAAAAATTCTGTGACGAATTACTCCCCCACAAGTTGTTCCAAACCTGCATACATTTTCTTTGTTCTGTTGAACACAAAGAAAAATATTAAGAAGAATGTTAGCAAATCAGATTTCTGGGGTAATCAAAAAATAATTGTCAAAGGTGCCCCAGAACCGTTTAATTCCCTACATTCTTTCAAATATCTTCTTTTGTGTTTAACAGAAAAATACTATAATGTTTTTTCCACTATGGTTGTCAATGGAGCCCCAGAAATCTCAGTTGCTAACATTTTTCCAAATATCTTTCTTTGTGTTTAACAAAGAAATGTATACAGGTTCGGAACAACTTGAGGGTGAGGTATTCATGACAGAATTTTACTTTCTGGGTGAACTATCCCTTTAATTATTCTACATTTTTCCATTTTTGTATTCACAAATAATGTTTTTTGACTAATTTAACATTTTAGCATTTCTGCAACATGTGATATTTTTAGGTTTTCCATAATCATTAGAACACAGTGTAAGACATTAGTCTTAATGTTTATGTGTCTGTTTGTAGCTCCCAGTTCAGTGATGTTGCTCCCGGTGCAGAGGTCATCGACGTCTCTGACCGTTTGCTGGAGGACCGACCGGGGGGTCTGTGACTCATTCATCATGTCAATCAGAAACTCGACCTTTGTCCTGCTCGCCAATCTGAGCGAGTCTGATGAAAGGTACCGTAAAGATTAAGAGCCGATCTGTCCTGATGTAATGTTCTTAAGAGAAGTTAAAACTGTGGTTTTCTCTGTTTAGAATGTATCACATTGACAATCTGTTACCTGGAAGTGTGTATGTGATTGAAGTGACTAGCGTTAGTGGAGACAGACAAAGTTTCCCTGCAAATGCAACTGTTAACACATGTGAGTGTGAGCATACACATACAGTATATACATATGGGGCAGTCGTGGCCTAATGGTTAGAGAGTCGGACTCGTGACCAGAAGGTTGCCGGTTGGATTCTCAGTGCCGGCGGGTAACGGCTGAGGTGCCCTTGAGCAAGGCACCTTACCCCTGCTTGCTCCCCGGGCGCTGCAGTGATAGCTGCCCACTGCTCCGGGTGTACGGGTGTACGTTCACCACTTGCTGGATATGGGTTAAATGCAGAGGTCACATTTCGGGTATGGGTCACCATATCTGACAAATAGGTCCTTTTCACTTTCACATGTAAATAAAAAAACATTTACATATATCAATAAATCGATACAGGTGGCCTAATGCATGTCTACTAAAAAGAGCAAAGGACACAACACCCAAATTCAACCATACTGACCTCTGCTGGACAGAGAAAGACATAGCATGTCTTTGCATTGGTCACTCAAATTCTCATTTTAGTGAAGTATGTACACATATGATGCTGCCCTACAATTTGGCCAAATAAAGGTACAGTAGAATATAAAAAAGACATGAGGGTGGGCTCTTTTAAACCCGAGTCACTGTAAAAGGACCTTGAGGGAGTCTACGTTATATCTAGGGAGCCCTTTTGATTTGAGACAGTGTGTGTATAGTCAGAAAGATGCCTGCTTAATAGATGCCAGCTGGTACGAGCGGTGTCATTTTATTTAGTTGCCAACTTTATTTAGTTTTAATTAGTTGTCTTTTTTTCATGTTTTAGTTCCAGAACCCCCAGGTGACATCACTTTCATCGAACAGGAAGTGAACAGCATGTATGTCATGTGGCCACACCCACCAGGCGGAGTGGATGGGTACAGGGTAGGGTAACACTCGGATCATCCATTCGGTATCGATGTATCCATGTAGAGATCTGGCAGTTGCATATGACAGAGTGACGTCATTCTCCGTTTTTTCCTACAATAATGTCGACGTGAAAGTTGTTGCGTTCTTGCAGACGTTGTACAGTAATAACCAGTTAGATGTGAATGTATTGTGGGTAGTGCATAAGCAGACTGATGGTGGATCTTTTGCACACCTGTTAAAACTTTTATACTGACTGCCTCAGCTGAAACGTAGCCTAGCAACCTCTCGTGTGCTCGGGTTTCTGTCTTTCTCATAATACATGAGGGCAAATTCTTCATTATACCTCACAGAGAGAGAGGGAAGGTGAATCTGTGATGCGAATGATGTCGTTTTGCAAAGTTGAGGAGATGCAAAGATTTTAAATCCAAAGACTTTGTAACCTCAGGATTTGAGCGTCAACCTTAAAGGGATACTTCACCCAAAAATTAAAATGATGTCATCATTTACTCACTCTCAAGTTGTTCCAAATAATAGAATTTTTGTTCTGTTTAACACAAAAGAAGATATTTTGAGGAATTTAGGAAAGCAAAAAGTTCCAGGACTACCATTTAAATTTGTTCTACTTTGGTAGTCAATGATGTCCCAGAAATCTCAGTTGCTGACATTCTTCCAAATATCTTTGTGTTCATCAGAACAAAGACATTTATACAGATTTGGAACAACTTGAGGGTGAGCACTGCTCCAGACTGCGACTAAACGGTCGCATTTTGCGACTAGTTTTCGAGACAGCGCGAGCATTTTTTTTACAAGTACTCGCACATGTGCGACCTGCAAATTTGGAATTTCTTCTAGTTGTTATTTCATGTGGAAAGACGAGTAGAACGCAACCTGCCATCAGCGCAGGCTGTGTGTGATTGTCAACTTCGCGGGTCACCGCGTCACTGACAAGTTTACACACACACAACGTGAGCGCATTACTACTAGTCGCTGTTTGCTGTGACGTATTTCTTGAGCCCGAACGATTTGATATACGAAATGTTTAAAACAAAACTAACTGCGGAGGAGTTCAGGAAACGTCATTTATCTGTGGATTACTTGAGACAGCGCTGGATCACAAATCCGTTCACAGCAAGAACGAACGACACGCGAATGCGCTTGTTAAGTTTTATTTGACGTTATATTTACATGTGTTGTGAACATGAGGAAAGTTTCCTTAATACACAATAATAAAATCATCGTAAGAACATATCAGGAGGCCTTTCATTTTGCTTTAATGTGTAACACTGTAAACAATTCATACGTTTTGACAAGCACAATTTCTGTTGGTTCAAATGAATTCAATTTTTTCAAGCTTCTCAAGAAAAACACATATTCACCCCAAAATCACAAACAGGACAAATTATGTTTTGCTTGAAAATGACTTGATGAAAGTGATTGTAGGAGCATTATTTTAAGAAGCACAATTGAAACTCTTTATTTGCAATTGTTTTAATAAATAAAAAAATGAAAACGAAATCGCAATCACATATAGTATTTTAGAGTCAAACGTGACCTGGATCTGTTTATGACATTTTTCTCCATTACCGTTTGTAATTATATTTCTTAATTGCGTCTTCTGATCCTCTTTAGCTTCAGTATGGCCTTGCAGGTGAACATCTCCAGCCGCCGGCAGATATCCATGGCAACAGTTTCAGGATTTTTGACTTGACCCCAGGAAGGGATTACAGGTTTGAGATCCAGTCCTTCCTGGGGTCAGATTTCAGCCAGACTACATCCAAAAACTTCTCCACTCGTAAGAATCTGAAACCCCACTGATCATTTGTAAATCAAGTGTTAAATTATGGTTTATTGGTGTATTTTACTGATGTAAAGAACTTTTGGAGGTACCATGATAGAAACCATAACAGCTGGTACTGTAGTAGTACCTGATATCTGTTGGTCATTTGTATTAATATAGAAACGCATATTGAAGCTAATTCTTCGTTTTATTTTGTCCTCATGTTTTTCCAGGTCCAGCAGGTGTATGCTTGCTGTTGCGGTCTCAAGCTAACGTCACGTCTGCCACAGTGACATGGGAAGAAGCTCATGGCCATTTTGACTTTTATAGAGTGACGGTCAGTAACAGCTCTCACAACTGGACGTTTGACCTGAGTCCACACGTGCAGGAGGTCACCGTCAGCGACCTGCGGGGCGGCTGTTCCTACAACACAACTGTACAACGCTTCAGAAACCAAATGAGTGGCACTGCGGCCACAATCACCCTACATACAGGTTAGATTATTACCCACAATACACTTCGAATATTAAAGGGTTATCTGTAATTAGGCTTTGGCTTAAATTGAATAGCACTGAACTGAACCAGAATGATCCAGAATCTAATTTAATTGAACTGACTTGAATTTATGTCTGCATGCAGTATGTCTGCCTGTTTATGTGTGTTTTTCGTTGTAAATCCGTGTGGCTCAGTTCCTGCCAGTCCTGAGGGTTTGCGTGTGCTAAGCGTGTCGCCTCGTGATTTCTCCCTCCGCTGGTTGGCATCATCAGGATGTGATAAAAACTACCTGGTTCAACTGTTTCCTGACCATGGCAGAATTAACATCACAACCACAACAGACAACTACATCCAGGTACACCCCCCCACACACACACACACAACCCATGAGTCACTCGCGAAGCTCTCATGCACCCGTATGCCAGGTGTCAGGTGGTGGTGTATCCGTGTCAGCTGGGCGGAGTGTGTGGAGGAAGGTTGGACAACAGGAGAGAGACTTGGAGAGAGAGAGAAGACCATCCCTGATAGGTTTAGGGGTGGTAGATGCGTTTATGTCCCATCACTCATATAATCACTGGTTAGTTACCAGTTCATCCATCCAGTAGGTTTATTTTTGTGAGGGGCCATGATGGCATCCTCAGTGGCCCTTTTGCTCGTCTTGTATGCGGGACTCCGTTTCATTGAGGTAGGAATCAATTGCACATTTGAATCGCATGGGTTTGCCTTATGTTTCGTACATTGAACAGGCTGAAGCAAATGCTTACGATAGCTTTCTTCACACAAACTTTTGTTGACCTTTCAAACACACAACATGCACAACACACACGCACATTGGTCTGTTAGCGATACTGGTGGAAGCTAGTGAGACGCCACACGACCTTACTGGAATTCTTGAACTGGCATGTGTGCCTAAGACTTAAGTAAAACGACAATACCAGCACACAAACAACAATTGTATGTATGTGTGTGTGTGTGTGTGTGTGTGTGTGTGTGTGTGTGTGTGTTAAATATCATTCTGTCTATTGACTTCTGTTCTCACAAGACTGTTTGTTAAGGATTGCAATTTGTGGAGCATCCACACTTAAACATTATATCATGGCATTATTTATATTTATTGCTTTTGTTGTTAATGTGCATCACATGTGTTGGTAGTTCAATTTTCATCTCTAGTATTGTCTTTCATGTTTCTTTTATTTGGGGTAAACCTTAGAAACATTTCAAGAAATGTCTGTTACATTTTCTTACTAAACTTAGGAAATGTAAGGGCAAATAATTCTCGTCTCTATGATGTTTGTGTGGCCATTCAATTTTGTAATATACAGCAGTATTTTAGCAACAATTTATTTGTAATCCAGTTTAACGTGATAATATTATATGGTTATATTACATATGATAATATATCATATTTATTGTAGATTTTATTAAAATGTTATGTGACTTGACATTCAAAATGGAAAATGTCCAAATCGGGCGTAGTTTACTTCTTTTTTTGCATTGATATACCACAGGGACATTTCTTCTTGGAAGCTTTTTTGTTGTATTTTTGATGTCAGATGTGAATGCACTCTTTCTGTGTGTTACTTTGATTTAAATTCCTCATTTCGGTCTAATAGTTTTTGTTAATTTAATCCCATGTATGAATGTGATATTCTGATTTAATAGACAGTATCGCAATGCAAAGTTATGTAATAGAGAGGTAAGGTTTGTTGTCGTGTAGTGCTGGTGTTTTCGGGTAATTTTATCCTCAGATCTGATAAGACTTTCTGGAACAAGTGCTGTTACATCACCTACAGTACATTTACAGTCATTTAGCCATCTACTGGTAGTTTACTCAATAATCGTAGTAATGTGTTTGTAAACATAACAAGAGAGTAAGATGTAATAATACGTTAGTTTGTTTACATTGACATTTATGCATTTGGCAGACGCTTTTATCCAAAGTGACTTACGTTGCATTATACTATACATTTGTTTCTAATTATGTGCAATCGCTCGGATCGAACCCTTGACCTTGGCGTATTTGGCGCTCGTTTGTACGGTGTCTCTGAATTGTCAAAACGCCTCTCAAAATGGTTGCTACGGGTGCGAAAAACGCAGAAAATAAAACCCAGTCCGAATTTTTTTATGACGGACGAAAATGTCGGAGGCAGTGTGTAAATGTGATTGACACAACGTGAGGTCGTATTTATTTTTTAATGTGTGGAAATTTCGGACGCAAATTTCGGACTCGATGTGCATTGGCCTTTAGTGTTGTATTGCTGGTATATACTGTATGTGGTTTTGTCCTCCCGATGGATTAATAATGATGATGATATAGATGGACAGTATTCATTGTTATGTGTATGTCTGTGTGTTTTAGGCTCAGGTCTCTAGTGTTACACCAGGAACATCATACACAGTCACGGTGGGCGCGGTGGCCTCATCAGGGCTCAGCTCTCCTGTCAGCCGAATTCTCGTCACCGCTAATGAGTCCTGTAAGTGTGTGCGTTTAAATCCCTCAACAGATAATAACTTATATTTAAATAAGAGATCATGTACAGTCAGTGAAATAAATCCAGACAGGATGATCAGTACCCGGAAAATATCAACAATTATAAGGCTACTTGCCACATAAATAAAATAGCAGAACACCAAATATTGTATTAATTTGTGATTAGTGGTGTAACAATGTATCGTGGCATGATACAAAAAATACAATAAATAAATACAATATTGTTGCGCTATGGTGATGTTTTTATGATATGACGTCTGTTTAATTTTATTGGTTAGGCTGGCAAAACATGGTATGCGTTTTCAATGTTTTTTTATTGTTGCTGCATTAAGAAGTTGTTTTTTGTTTTATTTTTTTAATTTCTTAATTTTAATTTATTATTATAATTAATTAACTGTTAATTACATTTATTTAAATGATAATTTACAATTCTATAAAAACTTTTAAAAAGTTACTGTTTTGAAAACAAATTCTATTTTTGAATTTCACTTTTATTTATGATGTTTTTTTCAAAAATTGGGATACTACTGTATCATACACCCAGCATCATATATTGTATTGAATCGTGAGCTGAGTGTATTGTTATTTTTTATTGTTTTATTATGTCACGCATTTAAGTAGCACTGATCACATCAGACAGCTGGATGGTGTGATTGACCAATCAGAATCAAGTATTCCAGAGAGCTGTGGAAAAACCTTTTTAAGTATCATATACATCACACTAATAAAACGTAGTATGGTACACTTATGGCTTTATGAAAATAGTATCATGGATACATTCCATGCTAATACCATGTGTTTTTGAAGTAACCTGGTGTACTCTTTAAATATGCTACTATTTTAATTTATTAACAGTACAAGGGTACATATCAGAGTACCATCTGATACCATCATTGTACCATGGTGCCACCACAGGACGTTTTTGTAAAGATGGAATCAGAGACAAAAGTTGAAAGTTGAAACCTATTGAGATATTAAACATGAATCCATATGTGCCTTTTTTCCTTTTGGGACGAGTGTGTGTGTTTATATTTATGTTTGCATAATTGATGCTGATTCCAGTTAGCAGGCTTTGATAGGCCCGTATCAGATTCCCTGGGTGCTGGTTCCTCGCCCCGTTGGAACGGCTTGAACGGGTCACGCTGTTTGACCGTCATTCTCCTGAATGGCTGACACCTCCACAACAACAGACAGCAGTTAGCAAGCCCAGCATGTTTTGAAAGACATCAGAATTTGAACCCGACCGTTATAATGACATGGACAGTACCAAATCTAGGCCAAAGCAACCATATCCATCCCGCTTTATTTCAGAAGTAGTGGATGTAATTGTGAATGCAAGCTGTGACAAATTACTGTAGGAATTAATCGTATGTAAAAAATGTATTTATGTGCAATTGTTGTACTGTGAGAATTGTGAATTGTGAGACGAGATCCCAGAAGGACAATGTTTGGTTGCATGGTTAGACATTGAACTATTACATATTTATTTCTTAAATATTAACAACTTGTTTGTGTGTTTTTGTTTGTGTGTGTGCAGTACCAGCAGCCCCCTCTAAACCGGAGGGGGAACGGGTGGGTTCCACTGGAATCCTTCTTTCCTGGCGGATGCGTATGCCCCTCGACCCCAGCATTCATTCATTCATCATCAGATACAAAGAGATGTGTCCATATCCTGACTCCGCCTTCACTGAGATCACCAAGAACCTGGACATTCCCGAAACCCTGTTAAACACACTCACCCCTGGAGCTACATACAACATTAAGGTACACATGATCGGAATACTCAGTTCTGATTGGTTAATCACACCCTCCAGCAGCCTGATATTCCTCAGTCACACTGAATGTATTGCTTGAGTATTTAAATCCCTTAAAAAATAACTTTAAAAAAGTCAAATTGAGTGAATGTTTTAAATAGGGATGCACCGAAACCATTTTCGAGTACTCGCAGATACGTGTACCTCTTCACAACACAGGGAGACCAATAAAAACAGAGTGGCTTCTTAATTACAAACAACTCCACCTTAAACACATTATGAAAAAGAAACAATTTTATGTGCTTTTCACAAACTTTCAAAGCAAATTTCTCAACAAAGTTCTCAGTTATGTCACTTGAGGTATCGGTCTTTGGTATCAGTGCATTTTTAAGAGTACGAGTACATGAGCTTATTATCGGGCCATCCCTAGTTTTAAACCATATTTAATTCACACTTTATCAAATGTGATCACGAAGCTAAACAAAGTATGATTTCAAAACTCTCCCAAGTGGACTCCAATTGTCTGAACATCAGAGAAACTAAAGCAAGTAGATTTGAAACCCCTTTGCACGGATGTTTCTTTTTGAAGAAAGATGCAACATGGCACAGCTCAGGAGCTCCCGACAGAGTTTCCTAAATACCTAAAGCTGTTCTGTAGTCAAAGGCCTTCTTGCTTTTTAAATCCTGGATATTAAATCATCCTATGAAGTCCCTCGTGTATCTGAGATATTATTCCTCCTTTACATCCCGTTAAATGTCTCTCATTTCACTCGGCGTTTTGATGAGCTCTGTACAGAAGGTCCGGTTCTCTGCAGACGCCTCCAGATTAACCGTCCACGGGAAAGTTGCCAGTGGACTCCATTCCATTGATCTCACTCAATAATTTATCAGAGGTGAATTATTCATCTCCTACAGAGAACTCTGGATTCACGAGGGATCTCCATTTTCCCTCTGTTGTCTCATGGAAGGCTATGAACTTGTTTGCATGCGTGACAGTGTTCGATGGATCTGGATCATGTTGCATGGGAATGTTTGTTCACCTCTGACCTCTGCTAAGTCACGGTGATAACTCAAGCGTTAATAGCGTGTTTCTATTGCTTTTTAATAGCTTCCCTTTATCTTTTCCGTTTAGGTTGCAGCGGTAAATAAAGCAGGAATTGGACCTTTCAGACCGTCTCTGTACTACAAAACTGCAGAGGCCCGTAAGAAAAATGCATACTGTATATTTTACACAGGGACAGCATCCCTACTGACACAAAATCCAAGTTGTAGGACACACAATCTCACACAGTTGGTATGTTAGCGTGCTGTGTAGAATGTATTGACGTGTGTGTGTTTGTATTGATGGAACTCACAGCTCCTGGTCTGGTGTCCAACCTCTCAGCGGAGCCTGAGGGTCACATGTCGGCTTTGCTGACCTGGTATCTCCCCGTACGCATTAACGGCCTCATCACTAAGTTCGCTGTGAAAGTCAAACATGCCCGGACGGGCCAGATCGCCCGCACCCTGGAGCTCAACGCAGAGGACATCATGAACGAAGCACTGCCTCACTGCAATGTATGTGTGTGTGCGTTCAATACAGACCGCACACACCTGCTTAACATTTACAGTCGTGTTTGTGTCCCTTAGGATGCGGCAGACATCCTATCTCGTGGAACACCTAGTCCGGCCGAGCTGACCTCTGCTGTGTTGCCATCGGTTACGCTCTCAGCTGTTCCACCCGCCTCCGTCTGGGCTGTCCCAATCAGTGTCAGCATCGATGAGCTCCGCCCCTACACGCCTTACGTGTTTGAAGTCTCCGCCTTCACCAGTGGAGGGGAGGGACAGATCGCCAGTACTATGGTCCGCATGCCCGAGGCCGGTATGGCAACACACACAAGCACACATTCAAATGCAAACACACTTTTTACACTCAAGTCCCACCATAAAATATTTTCCTCTGAATATTTGTTTTCACAAGAGCATAAACATAGTCAAGTCCAGACATATTTGACTCTTGCCTCTTTCTCCTGCAAACAAATCTATAACACATTAAAAATTACATTTTTAATGAATAAATGGCCTGAATGAATCTCTTCAGCTTGGGTTTTGCGTGAAAATCACGCAACACCAAAGAGTTCGGTCACTGATCTTTCTTCAAACATCGTGCGCCTCATTCTTGATCTCAATCGCATCACGTGTGTATTAAGCCTCGTTCACATTACAAGCGACATGATCTCATTCATTTCAATGGAGAGTTGGCGACTTCCGGTGACACGAGCAGTAGCAACTGTTGGCCACCGGATGGGGCGTGTCTATGCAAATGCAAACGAGGAACGCCTTTTAGGAGCGACAGCCAATAGGAGAGAAGATGAACGCTAACGTGATTCTTGTTCTTTTTTTTGCCAAGGGTAAATACAATCAAGAGTGCATTTACAATACATTAGAAAATAAATTACAAGTAAGTAGGTTGAAAAACAACAACAACAAAACGAATAAAAAACAAGGAGAAAGAAAAAAGTGAAACAACATCAACATAAAAATACAAGAATTATTCATTAAAAAAAAAAAAATTTGCACAGTGACTTTTTTAACAAAATCTATAAAAAAATAAGCACAGGTCTAAAGTTTTATGGGCTTTTTAAAAATTTTTTAAAAGCAATAAATGAAGGCTTTTGATGAGAAAATTTGCATCGATGGATGTGAAATTTAGCAAGTAAAAATAGAAGATTGACTATAAAACATTCGCTCTTTTTTGAATTACTTATGGCAAAGAAACCAAACAATATATCTTTAAACAATAGAGAAAAATTAAAAAGCAAATGATGATTAATACATTTACAAAAATCAATCATGTACAAGGACAATCCCAAAAGAGATGAAGTGCAGTCTCATTAGGAGCACCACAAAAAGAACAACCCAACAAGAACGTGATTCTTCTTCCTCACCAATAGTGGGAAAGCCCACTAGCGACCTAACCGCCAACCCCTGGTGAACGAGGCATTAGTTGAGCTCATATAGTATGTTTAGGTGTGGTTGTGTTTTACAGCTCCTGAAGATCCTCCACAAAACATAATGGTGAGAAACATCACCTCCAAATCTCTGTCTCTAACTTGGGAACCCCCGAAGATCATCACTGGACGTTTCAGTTACGTCATCCAACTCAACAGCTCGGCAGGTAACTAATTTCTCCGTCTTGACCATCCAACAGGTCCAGGATTAGTGCACTTTCCTCATCAGTCGTTATGATTGTCACTTAACCCAACCCACATGCCTTCTCACAAAACGCATACAGATCATGTATTGTGTGTATTTCAGGGTTTATAAGTGAGAACAGCACGTTCGATCTGATGTTTACTTACACCGGACTGACTCCTTACACACTGTACTACATCCATGTCATGGCCAAATCAGCCGGAGCCACAGGACCAGAAGCTGTGATCAACATTACTACGCTAGCAGAAGGTGAAATATAAGCAGACACATCAAATATAAAATACTGTTTGAGTAACTTTTCCTTTTTGAGTCACCGTTCCCTTCAGAAATATTTTGATTTAAAAAGGTGTTTGGGTCCTGCATCTCATGTCATGTTGGATCCCGACGTAACTCGGTTCAGTTGTGTAGTTTTATTTTTGAGATGTTCTCTTGTGTAATTGCTTTGGTTTTCCTGCTATATTTTCACGGATGATTAATCGCAATAATAGTCTGAAATAAAATAAAGTCTGTGTTTACATAATACAGTCTGTGTACTGTGCATATTAATTTTGTATGTATAAACACAAAAATAACACATACACGTATTCATATTGAGGAAATATTAAGATGTGTTTATTTATATTTATAATTTTTTTTATTATATACAAACGTTTATACATTTTTATATTTGATATTTTTCTGAAATACTGTATATGCATGTATGTGTATGTGTTCATAAATACAAAATTGACATGTACAGTACACAGACATTCATTATGTAAACGCAAACTCGCGATTAATCGTTTAGCATCCCTAGTTTCCAAACATTCTTTGTCATAACAGAATCCATTTAGTTGTGGCAGCACATCCAGCTTCTGGTCACATGACCTCCATCATGCTTGATGGTGTGGTGTTGCATTTTGGTGACATTAGGAATCTTTTCATCTCGAACACTGTTGACTTGTTGATAGTGTGGACGGTGAGAGGAGGATCTGTGCTGTGTCAAGTTAGCAGTGGATTGTTCTGATCTACTGTATGAAGACTAGTATCTTTCTGATGATAAAAAAGACATTTTTAGCCGCAGGTTTGCATGATATTTTGTCAAAATCTCTTGTGGTGCTCTGGATTGCAAACAATTCCATAACACCATCCAGTTACTCTTGGAAAGACGCACGGCTGTTGTTTGTCAATAATAGTGTTCATTGTGCTTCAATGAAGCCATAAAAACATAAACCTAGCTGTTTCTCCTAGACATCAGAGAAACTATACAAAGAGATTTTTATGCCTAGTGCTTCTAAGATTTTCTGCTGGCGATAAAATGAAACTCTTTTAGAAGAGATCTCAACAATGGATGAAATATGAATTACCAAGTTAACAAAAAAGGATGTGAGCTCTATGCTTTCCATAGCAACGTTCTCACTTAATGTCAACAGTGTCTGTTGTGTCGGCTTATTTCTCCCAACATGAATGATACAGTAGACATCATCTCTATAGGATCTTTCCCCAAAGAAGAGATCATAACATGGATGAAAAATCATTGTCCTGACATAAGACTTTGTGTGAAAATCAGCACAAATAAGTTTTATTTATATAAAGATGGAGCAGAAGGACATGACTCGTGATAACAGAGAAATCAATTGTTCATGAATACAACCTTATTGTAAAGTGTTACTGTTACTACTAATATTCTTATGCAAGATGTTAGACAGATGGAATTGTTATTCCTCAGAAGTCCATTCGTCCTTTGGTAAAGTACCCTGTAAAGTACACAGTAGTTGTCTTTATATACACAGTATAAGTCTCTTTATAACTGTACGTGTGTGTGTTTTTGTGTCAGCCCCGAGCGCTGTGTCTAATCTGACTGTGGAGGCCATCGACTCGACATCTGTGCGTCTGTCATGGAGAGCTCCGAGCCAACCAAACGGACTCATCACACACTACAGGATCCTAGTACGGCACTACAGTACACTTGTACAGGACATCACCCTGCGAAGATGGGTAAAAGACACACACGTACATCTACAGATTACACAAACACATCTCGTGCAACCTGTCAAAAATACTGTATTTTAAATTGAAAAGGATAGTTAAATACTAAAAATTCTGTCATCATTTACTCACCCTTTTGTCATTTCAAACCTGTATGACGTTCTTCCGCAGAACACAAAAGAAGATATTTTGAAAAATGTCGCTAACTGGACCCCATTGACTTGCTTTGGTTTTGTGTGCATACAACAGTCCAGTGCTGTTCGGTTACCAACTTTCTTCAAAATATCTTCTTTTGTGTTCTGTGGTTTGAAATGACAGGGTGAATAAACGATGACAGAATTTTCATTTTAGGGTGAACTCCACTTTAATAATATTAATGATTTGAAATGATCTGAAAAGTTATTTTACTATAGTAAAGAAATCACCATCAAAGCTGCAATCTATAACATTTTGGGCTCAATCAGTTATTGAGCAAGTACCTAAAATCATTGCTGAAAACCTTCTCCTTACCATTCACAACAATAAGCTTATAAAAATATTTTTAATATGAAGAAGAAAAGTAAAATGTGCACTTTTATTACTTTAATAAATATTTAAAAAATAATTTGTGGTTAGGTAGCCTTTATTTTATACTGTAGATACAAAATACATTTTTTTATATTTTTTATATATTTGACTAGCGTAGTCTGTGTTTGGTTTTGCTTTACTATTATATATCTCGACAGATGGACTCTCCACCGATACGTCGCAATGCAAGATCGCTTGACATCACCACGCCTAACATCTTCACTTTGACTCCACATGGAACCTCTCCTACTTCGGGCGTTCATTTAACCAGTACTGACCAAACAAACACTGAACTGACCTCTGACCTTCCTTTGACACCGAGCACCCCCCACACTCCCCCTCCTTGGCTTACGGTGACTCACGACAGAATAGATGCGTCTGCTGAGACTGAGACAGAGGCCGTAACCATGGACCTTCCGACTGAACTGTCACCTTTTATCTTTAGCACTGACCAGCCGCCATTGGTTAACTTAAGCCCCTACCAGCCTCGCCGCTTCACTAGGGCAGTGGCAACAGGCTTCACCGAGCAGCAGACAAACTTCCCAACACGAGTTGCAACAACCATCGGAATAGAGGGTAAATAACACCTCTCACTGACTCCGCCCGTTATGACATCACAAAAAATCAGTAGGGTGTTCCCTTATGACCTTCACTAGTATCTTTGTCTTCTTTTCCCATCGTCTTTGACGTTATAGCTTCAGATCAAGTTTCTACTGTTAGCTGATCCATTTTCAGAGCTTAAGATAGAAAAGTCACTTTCTGGTTGCGTCTGCTGTGTTTGATTGACAGTCCTGCCAGCCACTGAGGAGACTGTAGAGTTCTCATTTGATCAGATGGTGTATGTGATCAGAAGACTAAGTCCTTTCACGGAGTACAAATTTAGCGTGACGGCAAACAACATCATTGGAGAAGGACCTTCAACCCAAGTTACGGTGAAAACAGCTGAACAGGGTAAAAGACCATCAGATGTCCTTTAGCAAAAGAACCATGAGTACGTCAGCTATGTGCACTACGCTAACTCTACTGTTATTCTGCAGTGCCCAGCTCAGTTCAGGACGTGTCCTATCAGAACATTAGCTCCACCTCTGTTCGGGTCAGCTGGGATCCGCCGCTCAACCCGAACGGCAAGATAACCTATTACACCGTGTATGCGCAGAATCTCCATACCAACCAGGAGTTACGGGAGGTGACGAGCACCACCAGTGCAGTGCTCACAGGTAATACACCAATGAATGTGATTGGTTGTTTAAAAACAGAATGAAAAGATAAAAGTGACCCTAAACATGTACGAATTTTATTGAATTACCTAATAAAATAATGTATTTAGCAGAGTTTTGTTTTTTATGGTAATTTTATTCAAACAAAAAAATATAAAAGCTACTTAAAAATATTGATGTTTATTTTTTAGCAATTTTGTTATGTGCTTTTGTCATTTTTTATTTATTTGTTTATTTTTTATGTTGCTATATATTTTGATTTTAGCATTAGTTCGGTTTTTGTTTATTTTCAGTTAATAATTTTAGTGCCTCAGCTTAAACTTATTTCCGTTCTTCAATTTTCGCTTAGTTCAACATTTTCAAGTAATATTTATATTTAAAATGTATTTGATTTCAGTAAACAGAAATGTTTTAATAGTTTCAGATTTAATAAACTGTGATAAACTTTGCATCTGCAGACAAATGATGCTAAAGCCCGATCCTTCACTGTCTGAGCCATTTTAAAATGACTTTGTACTTTTATCCAGTATGATNTATAAGTTTATGAGATTCGTAAATTATTGCATTCCTTTTTTATTCACAATTTGTACAGTGTCCCAACTTTTTTGGAATCGGGTTTGTATTTAAAATGTATTTGATTTCAGTAAACAGAAATGTTTTAATAGTTTCAGATTTAGTAAACTATGATAAACTTTGCATCTGCAGACAAATGATGCTAAAGCCCGATCCTTCACTGTCTGAGCCATTTTAAAATGACTTTGAACTTTTATCCAGTATGATATTCAGTTTGGATCTATATACATTTACATGGTTTGTTCCGACTTGAACAAATACGAGTTTCCCAGGTGCACTTGAAGTTGAAGACAGCATCATTTTCCCTCAGGTTCACACAGGTGTAGTTTACATTACCTTAACTATGCGCTTCAAAGTGTCCACATGATAAACAGTGTATTTGAAATATATGCTCGTACGATTTAATTTCAAATAAATGGCACTTGGTTTGATATTGGCATGTCAATGACGCTCATACATTTGTAAGTGTGTATTTTTGGTGCAAATGGTGTGTGGCTCGACTGCATAAACGCTATGTCACATACAGGTTTGGAGAAGTACAGCAGTTATAAGTTGCGTGTGGCGGCATCCACAGCTGTGGGTGAAAGCCCTCAGGGCGAAGATGACTACATCTTTGTTGTGACACTGGAGGATGGTACGGAGTCTCTTTTAATATCTCATGTAGACATTCTTTCAGACTTGTTGGATCTTTCAGTACCTTCATACTGTATTTTTTTTACAGAGCCCGATTCGCCCCCGCGTGATCTGACCGTAGTGAGAACCACATCCTCCAACGTCACTCTCAGCTGGTCACCGCCGGAGAAACCCAACGGCATCATCCGACAGTACGAGGTCACGTACAGCAACGGAACGTACAGCGACACGGTCAACAGCACGTCAGCCGGCGTCACGCTACGATATCTGAAGCCATACACGTACTACAATGTGACGGTCCTTGCGTATACACAACACGGCCACGGAGAGCAGATATCTGATACTCTTCAGATGCTTTCAGGAGAGGACGGTGAGTCAGTGTGTTCATATTTCATTTAAAGTGCCATTTGAACTGCTTGATGAATGCAGAGGCCAATAAAACGGTGCACTTCAGGCATAGTGGTTAGTGTGCATGCTCCAGGTGTGTCATTTGGGAGAAACATGTCTAATTTAGTTAGTCAAATTGGTAACGTTTGTAATATTTTGACTGCACAGAACATTGACTTTTGCATGCAGTTCTGTGTCCTTATGTGTGTAGCAGTAAGTTTAATTTATTAAGTATACTTAAGTAAAGTTCAAGTATATTTTAAGTATACTTTTTGTAGTAAGTACACTACAATATGTACTAATAGTAAACTTGGACTATAAGTGTACGATTCCAGTACTACTACATTGGCCCACTTTTCTAGTTTATGAAAGTATACTTTAAGTGTAACAGTAGTCAAATTTGAGCACATAACTATTTTTTTGTTGGTACTGTAATTATACTATATATAAGTGAAGATAGTTTACTTGTTCAATACTAATGGAAGTACACTACACTAGGTATACTATATACTAGTTTAATACTGCAAGAATATTTTCTCTGAACTTAAAATATAATATTATTAATATTTACAATATAGTTGAATATTTAACATTGAACATGTATGTTTATAAGACAGTATGCAAAATAGGCATCTCAATCACGACACTAAACAAGCCTAGTACACTTAGAATACTTTATTATAATTTTGAGGACTGAATATCTTCATTAAAAGATTGAGGACAGACTGTCACTATAATAAGTATACTGTAGTTTTAAGTATATTTTTGTACATAAAAAGTCGACTGAGAGCATAGCCTACTTTTTTATATAAAACAAGTATGCTACTATTACACGTAAGTAGACTCATTTTTGTCGGGAAAAAAAAGTAATTATACAGGTAATGGATTGTATTTTATATAGTATTTACCTTTTTTTAATGAAAATCAATGAATTGCATGTTGTTTTACAAAGGCTGTTATACGGTAAAAGTGTGTATGTTTTTGAAAGTTAATAGTATTTGTACCAAACCAAAAGTAATTTACTAGTTTGTTCTGTCTGTGGCAGTGCCTGGCAGTCCACCTTCCGATCTGATCTATGAGAGCATCGGATCCAGCGAGGTAAACGTCTCATGGTCTCCGCCGCTCCTCGCAAACGGCATCATTCTGTTCTACAATGTGGATTACTGGAACGCCACACACGCTCTGAACAAAACCACACCCGTGCCCTTCGCTGTCCTGTCCCACCTGAGGAAGTACACGCGTTACCGGGTCAGCGTACAGGCCGCCACACGGGTCGGGATGGGCAACCACAGCAGTGAGATTCTGAACATCACGACACTGGAAGACAGTGAGTGTTTGTTTTTCTTTGAGAAAGGAGAAATATGCGTATAATTAACCTTTTCCTTTCTAGCGTCTTCTCTGGTGAATGTATGAGGGATGTGAAAGGATCGCTGCCTAATTCGCCTACATTTTTTTTAACCAAGTTTATTACCGTTTTATTTCTTCTCTCATAGGACAATTCAGACAGCATTCTGGGAGTTTTATGGGACGTTATGGACACGTTTTCTCACATTTAATCCTTTTTAGTGGTTTGATTTACAGATCTGTGTGCTGGACGTCCCCTCGCATTTATTCTCCCAAACTTCCTTCATGTCTGTACATAATGAAGTCTTTCTCCGCTGTGGCGTGTCCGTCACTTGTTTGGGGTCTGGTAACCTATCGTGGATGTTTTTCCTAAATGACAGTACCCGGTTCACCTCCAAAATTCCTAGTCGCCAGGAAATTGTCAGATACAGAAGTGGAGTTGTCCTGGAAAGCTCCGGACGAGGCCAACTCTGAGATCTTGTATTATGTAGTAAGAGTTTGGTGAGTTGTTTAAAAGTCTTATATTGAAAGTCTACTAATCGTATTTTGCTATTGAGGGATACAACTATGTTTGATAGGAATCTGAGCTCTGAGTTCGTGGCGAATGTGACTGAAACATCAGTGGTGGTCAGTGTTGATGGGCCGGGTCAGTATAACGCCTCGGTCAGCAGCTGGACTCGACTGGGAGATGGAGGACTGTTGATTTACATCACGTTCAGTACCGTAGAATCAGGTAAATGTGAATGGTAGGGGTATCACAATATTGACAATAACCACGAGTATTGATATGGTGGTAATACTTCCTGTATGATAATATCGTAATTATTATATGACCCTCCAACATAGAAGTTGTGATAATGCACCCATTTAACATGAAGAGCCACAACGGTTACAAACACTCTATTTGCTTCCTTACATGAAATACATGAATTTTTAAAAGCACAGTTTGTTGAAATATCTCCTCCTTGCGTTCTCACTGAGACTTGATCTTTTTCTTTGATGCAGCTCCATCGGACCCTCCACAGAATGTGTCATTTGTGCTCCTCACGACCTCTACAGTGCGTCTCAGTTGGTCTCCTCCGACCCAACCCAACGGCATCATCCAGCTCTACACCGTCTACTACACAGACAATAACACGCTCTTTACACAGGTCCACACATACATACAGTACAGTATATGTATACATCAAATCACATCTTGTATTTTGTAAAGACGTTTTTGCATCTTTGTCGAGCTGTGCATTTGACGACGTTCCTTATTAAAAGACCTGTTTTTTGTTGCCGATGATTTGTAATACAAATTCAATTAGTGAAGTTACACTGAAACTACTAGAAAAACACACATTTACCTTTAACGTAACGTGAAGGTTGTCTAGAAAGCATTTAATGCACATCATTAAAAGTGCTCTAGAAATAACATTAAATGAAAAATGGAAGAGATGTTGTTGTTGTTTTATGTACACAAAGTCAGAAAGACATGCACACACACTATATACAGTGTTGGGTGTAACTAATTACTAAGTAATTAGTTACTGTGATTAAATTACTTTCCCCTTGAAAATGTAAAGTAAGGGATTACTCTTATTTTTTCTGTAATTACAGTTACTTCTGATGTAATTAAACTAAATACTTTGTGTAATATACAGTATGTGTGTGCAATAGTGGAACTGACATCAAAATTCAAAGTCTAACTTTAAAATCTGTGCTTTAATGTATAATTCTCACATTTCTTTGGTCAGTTAATAATACGACTTTGTGTTGTTTTATATTATTTATTTGAATGAATTAAAAGAGCCGTTTCATGTCTATCCTTGAATCACTTAACTAATCAAGGTTGATATAGGATATAGAAAGTAATTAGTAACTAAATACTTTTTGGAGAGAGTCATTTGTACAGTAATCTAATTACACTATTGAATATGTAATTAGTAACTAGTAATGAATTACCTTTTCAGAGTAACTTGCCCCACACTGACGATATAATGCTAATGTAGTTGTTCACTAAATGATCAGGTTCTTCTCTCTCTTTGTCCTTTCATAGAGGGTCCCGGGTTCAGATCACGGCTGTGTGCTGTCTGATCTCATAGCAGGACAGACGTACAGTGTGTGGATGAGTTCCAGCACTTCTGCTGGTGATGGGGAAGTGTACAGCCCCCCTCTCAACTTCACTACACTAGAGGAGGGTCAGTGGCCTCATACGCTCGGGGCGGAATCACACCTCTGCATCACTTTTCCAACCGATTACTCTCAAAAAATCACACCGAAACACACAGCACAGATTCAGCACATCCTGTGAAAGGAGACCGCTTCCTTCCGACTGCAAACTGGGACCGTCGAGCCTCTATCAGGCGTGTGTTTGATCTCAAACCTCCAGACGATCTCAGCTTGAGTTTCCTCTCACAGGATTTGTTGAGAAATAGAAATAGAATAGTTTCTGGGAACTTCATATTTCAAACACTTGTATACTTGTGACTGAGATTAAATCATTCTGATGAAAGAAGGGATTCAAAGGTTGAAGCTGAAGTGTCGTTTCTCATCCCTAAACAGAATAGCACAAATAACAAATGATGATTCTTTTCAGGCAATTCTTTCTTGTCACTTTGGTCCGATAGCCCCGCCCCCAAACCCATGCCATTGGTTAATTCATGTCGCAAAAATATCAAACTTCAGCTCCGTATGTCAAGGTTTCATCTTCAGCTCAGTTTTTGTGTGATTTTGGTGAAAACGGGTGCAGAGGTGACCTTCTGAACCAAATGAAGGCTTTCTCCCCGGTGTGTCTGAGAAAAGTGTTTCGTTGAAAGCAACAATGATAGTAGCTGTTTTGTTTACGGTTGCGTGGGATTGATTTGGAGCCGTCCATCTTCACCAGCTCAGTTCAGTCCAAATCAGTGGACAAGATTCATGAAGGGTTTTAACATCTGGCTTGTTCTGTTTCTCCTTTCCTGTGTCTCTGATGTTGTACTTTGACTCTGAATTTTGCAGGTTGTGTTGGAGTTTGTTTAACATTTGATCATTTCTACAGATGTGTGTAATGTAGATCTGTTTGTGTGTATGTGTGCATATGTGTTTGTACTAAATATTATGTTTTCTATTAGCGATTTCGCTATAAGGTGCAAAACATGTTCTCTGCTGTTTCTTTACAGTATTGACTCTGCAGTGTTGTTTTATTGTTGTTTGAAGTATTTGTGAATTAAAATGATGCTGTGCACATCTAATGGGTAAATCTCATGAAGAAATGGCCCTGAAAACAAAGAAGAAATCATGTTTTGCACATGGAGCATGTTTGAAGACCATTAAGATTTGTCACATTGTGTCGTTTCTTACTAAATAATTGAGCTCATTATTGTGATGTGAAAAATCTCATTCTCATTACACAGTATTCATCCCAGACACAAATATATTTTTTATTTTTTCTAGGGCTGTCAAACGATTAATCGCGATTAATCGCATCCAGAATAAGATCGTATATACCTGTGTACTGTGCATAATAATTTTGTATTTATTAACACATACACATACATGCATACGTATATTTAAGAAAAATCTCAAAATTAATAAACATTTATATATAATTTCAATTATTGGTAAATATAAATAAATACATGTAAATATTTCCTAAATATGTATTCATGTGTATGTGTTTGTATTTATAGATACAAAATTAATATGCACAGTACACAGACATATATTATGTAAAGACAAACGTTTATTCTGGATGCGATTAATTGCGATTAATCGTTTGACAGCCCTCATTTTTTCACATTCTTTAGCATTAAAATAATGACACAGTGTGAATTGTCTTAAAATTGTCCTAAAAATATGCTTTTATTAAAAATCAAAATATCATTTCTCATGTTTTCTGACATTTCTTCTGAGATTTTCATCTCATCGTTCATTTTATGTCACAGCACACAAACGCATTGTGTCACAGTTTCTTACACTTCAGTTTGGGGAAGGAAAGATCCTTCTGCACTTCCCTTTTCTAAAGTGTAACTGTTGGCCACTCGTCAAATATATTCATGCTCTATCTCTTTCGCCTGCTGCAGTACCGAGCGGTCCGGTCCACAACCTCACAGCTAAAGTCTACAGCTCCACGGCCGTGGTGATCAGTTGGGATCCTCCTCTGGAGCCCAACGGTAAAGTGTTCTACCTGCTCAGTTTGGAAGAGGCGGGCACGACCCATCCCTCCATCAACCGGACGCTCAACGCCACCCTCTCCACCTCGACCACGGAAAACATCTACCTGTTCACCAAGCTCAGGAAGTACTTTCCATACGTCATCAAAGTTACCCCGGCGACCGGCGCGGGGGCAGCCGTAAATCACACCACGATGCTTCACCTGCGAACCAATGAAGATGGTATGCACGCAGCATATTCCTGCTTATTCTCCAGTGCAGGTCCACTGAAATGTTTGGGTTTGTGCGTCTTCTAGTTCCAGGTTCTCCTCCATTCCCAGGAGCTAGCAGAAATCTCTCTTGGGCTTCCATCTATGTGACGTGGTTTCCTCCAGCGGAGCCCAACGGAGAGATCATAGATTATGCCATCGCGCTACAGGGGTCTGGAGCCGTCCACAGAAACTTCACCCCTGAAACTCATGTAACGCTGACAGATCTCACTCCATTCACACCTTACAATCTCTCAGTCGCCGCGGTGACCCGGCAGGGCGTCGGGCCTGCCGTGATCATACCCCTGCATACTGATGAAGCAGGTTAGATGATCCGTGTTTGATTATACTTGAAATGATGAATATCCATACTTTAAAGTTTGATGTGTGATATGTTTTTAAACATTTTCAAAAATCATGTTTTTTATTGTGCATTCCGATTAATATCAATCAAACTGCAGTTGGTTTGTTTTGATTTACGGCATAATAACTGAACAAATACAGCTAACTAGCACAATAAAAACATGATAACATAATAAAAAACATGATTTTTGAAAGTTATCTAATTTTAGAACCAAACTCTTCATGTGTTGTTTGGAAATCTGAAAAAAAGTATAAATCTAAGGTAAGGTTGTGTATTGCAATAATTGAATGATTTTAATACTTTAAAAAGTTATGTATATGCACAAATTTGTGTGCATGCTTGTGCTTTGACGTGGAAGATGATCATCATTCAGAAAGATAGTGAAATGTGTATGAGGTTATCATTTTCAAGTTTAAATGAAGAGTTTGGTTCCAAAATGAGATAATAAATTCTAAAATCATGTTTTATATAATGTTTTCTTGTGTTAGTTAGCTGTATTTTTTGAGTTATTGTGCCTTAAATCAAAACAAACCAACTCCAGTTTGATTGATATTAATTGGAATGCACAATAAAAAAGAGAGTTTTCTCATTTTGGAACCAAACTCTTCAAATATATTTGAACATAGTTCAAACCTTATTCATTCATGTAGTGTATATCGCATTGTTGTCAAGTTTCCACATATTGCATTTTTCTTTAACATTGTGCATCCCTAAAGTATATGATTTGATGTTTTGGCTTGTGATATTTATGCAATAAAAAAATGATTGAATATCTTAACTTTAAAACCAATTTCAAGCCAAACTATACAAGACATCATGTGTTTGCTTTAACATTGCATTTAGCATTTATGAATCTGTCAGACAGTTTTATTCAAAGTGACTTACAGTGCATTCATGATATACTTTTGTTTTTGACCAGTATGAGTGTTCTCTGGGATTGAACCCTCTACGGATTGAGCTACATGTTTAATGTCTCTTGTGTCTGCGTGTTCAGGACCGATGTCACCGCCACGCAATCTGAGTATATTCAACCACACTTCAGACTCCGTTTGGCTTCAGTGGGAACCCAGTCTGGAACCCAACGGAATCGTGCAGCATTACGGCTTCAGAATACTGGAACTGAACACGTACACCATCAGACATCAGGTGCACACCTGTGTTCATGTTTATTTGTGAGCCTGGACCACAAAACCTTCTTAAGTAGCACTATTTGGGTTTCTTTTATGCCCAAAATCATTTGAATATTAAGTAAAACAATCATGTTCCATGAAGACGTTTTGTAAATTTCCTACCGTAATTATATAAAACTTTATTTTTGTGAGTGGATGCAGCAAAATCGCGAACAAAAATGGCCGGAAACACACCTACAAACATGGCTCGCTGCTGCCCGCTCTTTGGGAATTACCCACTCAAGTTTGGTCTCTATGTAAAGCTTAGGATTTCTGCTTTCAGGTTCATTCCATGACGTCATTACAGCGGTAAGCCAATAGAGAGCGTTAAAACAAGCAAAACAGCCTGCAACCTAGCCTCTGATGGGACCATTTTCTCAATATTCTGATTTTTTGCACCCTCAGATTCTTGTATCTCGGCCAAATATTGTCCTATCCTAACAAACCATACATCAATGGAAAGCTTATTTATTCCGATGATCTAGAATTTAAAAAAGAATTGACCCTTATGACTGGTTTTGTGGTCCCGAGTCACATATGTGAAAAATGAAAAAGGTTTATATTAAATTCACATACCCATGTTATCTCCAGAACTCATCAGATGCATCCACACACGCAGAACTGAGAGGCTTCAGACCTCATAACTCGTACGAGATCAGCGTCAGCACACAAACCAGAGCTGGAAACGGAGAGCAGTACAGCTTACCTGTCATATTCACCACCAATGAGTCAGGTAACGCACAAAAGCATACAATCGATCGATGTTTGGGGTTTGAAAGTGGAACTTGAATCTTCACATCACAAACCACACCCATATTCTGAATGTTACAGTGTCGGATGCAGTTGGGAATCTGACGTGCTCCGGTTTGGATTGGAATTCGGTGTATATGGAATGGGAGCCTCCGGTTCATCCAAACGGAGAGATTCTGCATTACCTCATCCGCTCTGGAGATCGGGAGGAGGAGGCTCATCCCCTCACGCTCACATACACAGTGGTCCACACCTTCAACGGTCTGTCACCTGATGCCTTCTACATCATCAGCGTGGCGGCGGTTAATTCAGCCGGAGCGGGAGAGGAGGCAAACTGCACGGCACACACTCCATCGGAGTCAGGTACAGTGTCCTGACGGTGTCATTCAAATAAACAATCCAGAAGACCCGCAGCCGTGACGTCGCGTTTGAGCTTTATGATGCTTATATGGAAATGAGAGTTGCATTGTTTACTCTTTGAATTTTGCTTCATCTCGACTTTTTTATAAATGTGATAAAAAGTCCAAAAGAAAGAGTAAGTGAATATGCACAGCTAACTTTACATCAAAACCAAACAACTCAAAACCAAAAAAACTTTACATCAAAACCAAACAAAATGATGAAAATGATACTTCCATTAAATAATAATCACAATGCGAAACGTGAGTAGAAACACACTACTAACTTTATAAAACATTTATTTCTTGTTATTTTCGTTTATTTTGTTTTATTTTGGGACATTGTATACATCTTAACAACATAAACAAACGTTACTGCGAATACGCACTTTTGTTACCCCAACTGAACTTCCGGTACACATTCACAAACAATAGAGTGCCTGTAGATTATTTCTGATAACAATCAAAAGAAACCGAGAAGAACCGTTACTTGGCTAAACTTGTCTCTCCAATATTTTGAATTTAGACTGCGATACCAAGCTCAACCGCTAGATGTCAATGTACCGTTTGGTTTGTTTAAATGCGACCGAACTACAGGACCCATTCAACAAATTAAATGAACATACAACAAAATTCAACAAATCGTTTATTTAATTCAATTATATCAATGAAGATTTCCATAAATGAAATAAAATGTAAATGGTTATGTTATTAGACACTAGCCAAACACAAACTGGGGGTCAGCGCCGATGAAACGGTCTATAACACAAATTCACTTTTTGTATAAGGTCATTGTCTGATATATCTTCTTCTGTCTGCCTGAAGTCAAATAAGTAATAAATGAAGTGACGTCGTCTCTCTTGCAGTTCCTGGTCCCCCCCAGTCCCCGACAGTAACGGAGGTCTCCTCTGACAGCGCGTCTCTAATCTGGCAGCGTCCGGCCCGCGTGCCCGGTCTGTTACAGGGTTACAGCGTTGAGATTCAGAGCTTGGCTAGAAACTGTGAGATGAAGGAAGATACGGAGTCGTGTGTGCAGAGTGAGGTCATGGAGTGGGTGGACGGAGAAACCAACGGAGTCACGCTCTCATCTCTACTTAAATACCGAGAATACCGCATCCGAGTGCTGGCGTTCACCAGAGCCGGGCCGGGAGAACCTTCGGGGTGGATCCACACGCAGACGCTCGCTGGAAGTACGTGTGTACATGCGTGCCAATCCACCCAAAACTCAAGCTGGGCTTTTTCTCACTTGATCTGTTTTGTCTCAGATCCCGATGCTCCACCTGGTCCCGTCTCAGTGGTTCCGTCTGCCACCGGGTTAAAGGTGGAGTGGGAGGAGCCCTCAGTCATCTCAGGGCCCACATCATACCTTATCGACATCGTTGCTGTGAGTTCACAAACAAGAAAACATCAACCGGATTCCTTTGTTTCATCCTCTGACTGTTTTTTCTTCGTTCTCTTGCAGCTGGATGGTTCTGGAGCTAACGTTAGTTTGGTACGATATTCAGAGGAGATCCGGGCGGTGGTTGTGGGAGACCTGACGGCATTTACTTTGTACTCTGTGACTGTCACCGCCTTCACGGGGAGTGTTTTCAGCGCACGCGGGGATGGCAAAGCATCTGAGCCCGTCCTCATCAGAACCCTGGAGGACGGTGAGGAAACCTCCACATGCTTGTGGTTGATGTTCGTTAAACAAATCTTTTGCAAGCAACGTGTGTCTCATGGTATTTGTGTTCTCCCAGAGCCCAAAGATCCACCTAAAAATGTGACCTTGACTGTAAATCCGGAGGAGGTGACACGCGTCTACCTGACGTTCTCTCCGCCCGATGAGCCCAACGGAAACATCAGCGCGTACCACGCTGCCGTCTACCGCAACGGACAGCTAGTTTTCAGCATCAACAGCCTGCCGTTGGTCAGCAACCCTAACAACACCATGACGGCTGTCGTTGAAGGACTGAAGGGTGGATTCAATTACAGCATACGGGTATTCACTTCCGCAGACTGATTTCAGACCAGTTTTCAAATGAATACGGAGCACTCGGTCGTGAAGTTGTGTTGTGTCAGTTTTTGGACTTGGTCACACCGTGCTAAAATAGTAACTTGTTTGTGATCGTTGCAGATAGCGGCAGTGAATGGAGCAGGTTTAGGACCAAGTTCCGAAGTTCAGGTCACCACTGGTGTAAAAGGTATGAGAAATCTGATTTGAGATCCGATGATTTGTTTTCTGAAGCGACTGTCGTTGTGAGATTCTGATGGGTTTATATGCATATAACACTACCTCTACTTACTAAATTATCCATTTGCACAAGTGTACATACAATATGTTTATTCTACTATATACTACCCTGTACAATGTATCTTATATGTTATTATCCCCCATTTTCTGTAAAATAGTCTTTATTTTATATATGCACAATTTAGAATCTTTTAGACTGTAAATCGAATTATATTGTATTGTCATTGTGTTGAATGTCTGTACTAGAAGCTTCCAACACCAAAGAAAATTCCTTGTGTGTGCAAGCACACTTGGCAATAAAGCTCTTCTGATTCTGATTCTGATTTATTTAGCTCCGCCCAAGCCGACGAGGAGGCCACGGGTCGCTGTGAACAACGCAGGTCTTGTCATCACAACCTCCAACACCATCACCATTGAGATGCCCGAATGCTTCTTCACCGATGACCACGGACCCATCCAGAGAGTCCAGGTCATTGTTTCTGAGCCGGCAGGTATGCAAATGACATTTCACGTTATGTCCGATAAAGACAAATAGAGCTTATTGGTGTCATCTTGATGCAGTGATGGACTACGGCAATCTGTCCAACTGGAAGAGTGTCTTCCTCCAGCCCACCGCGCCGTACCTGACCGATGAGGGATTCGTGAATCCGGCATGCTCTGATAGATCCAAACGCACGACCGCACATGCAAACACATACGTGATGGGAGCGGACGAGGGCTGTTTGTCTGAAGATGCTCGTATGCTGTGTAACGGACCTCTTAAACCCAAAACATATTATGTGTAAGACACATGCAGCGCACACACTCATTTTGTGTTGTTTATTTCAAAAAATGTACTCCAGCAAGTGCGAATCATGTTAAATGTTCATGATTGTGCTGTAGATTCAAATTCCGGGCGACAAATATCCGTGGGCAGTACACCGATTCTGAATATTCAGAAAGGGTCAGAACTGCAGGTATGGACGTATGTTTGGTGACTGCTGTGGCTTGCTCTTTTTCTCTCTTGATCTGTCCGTCTCTTAATATATATATATATATATATATATATATGTATATTTCCATGTAAGTGTATTTATTGGCCTGACAAAAACTGCTTAATTCAATTGTTATTATATAGCGCTTTTCACAATGTGCATCGTTCCAAAGCAGGAAGAAAGTTACTTTGAACCAATTTTTGTACGCAACAACTTTTTAATGTAAAATAGAGCAAATACTTGATGAAGAAGTAGCGCACAAATCAATATAATCAAACGAAAAGATGACAAACACCGTTTCTTTCAGATGACCGGCTGCTGACTCGTGATGAGCAGATCATTCTGGGAGTTGTGCTCTCTGTGTTTTTGGTTTTGTTTCTGATTGTGATTATATACTGCTCTGTGAGGTACGTGATGTGGCTTCGATAAATATACTCAGCCACCGTGAGATTGATCCTCCTTTAGCAACAAGACTCTCTAACCCCTCCAATCCCAGAATCCACCGGAGGCAGAAGGAAGGCGGGACGTACTCTCCACGTGAGGCTGAGATCTTCGAGACCAAGTTCAAGCTGGATCAGCTCATCTCTGTGGCCGACATGGAGTTTAAAGACGAGAAGATTAACCGGTACAACCTGTGACATCACACACACACTTAACTGTTTTCTGTGTACACGATTCCTCACTCACTCACTTTCTCATCCACTCACACATTCACTAATTAATTCACATTTATTTAATCAGTCTTCCATGTATTTTTAACATTCATTTATTCATTTTCTCACTTGATTTCACTAATTCACTCACTCACTGCCGTGTGTTCTCAGGTACTCCTCTTTCTTCTTTAGAAGAAAGGATATTTTTGTCATCCAGTAAGTAAACCGTGTGATGTTAGTGTGTCCCTGATGCATGACAATATTTCACATAGAGTCACTGTCGCGTGTGTGTGTGTGTGCGTGCGTGCGCTGTTAGTAGCTGGTGTTGTGTCGGTAATTCACGATTGTGTTGTAATGTTATTGGACATCTACATTATGTACACGGCGGTAACACACCACTTTTCTCTTTAATAGTGTCGCTGTGTAGTTGTTGCTTTGTGTGGTTTTGCTTGAAGAAACATACTGTACTTGTCGGCTGATGTGTGTTTCTTAAATTAGATCAATGGTTCTCAAACTGGGGGCCCCAATATGGATCCAAGGGGGGGCACAGATTTTGTGGCATTATATGAAATATAGAAATGTTTCATAAATGATGTGCATTCATATAAAACGTTAGAAAAATTGGACCACCAACCAAAAGTTTTGATGTTCCAGCGTTGCATAACAGAATTTTTTTTGGTTTAATTAAAATTCTAGGTTTGAGATTGTAAGTATTTATATGGGGGGGCCTATAACAAAAAGTTTGAGAATCATGTTGGAATAAGATTCAGGTCTTGCGGAAAAGTAGCATGATGTTTCGGTTCATTGTTCGTAGCTCTAAACCAAATTTCTTCTGTGTATTGTTACAGGCTGCTGAGTTACAGGAAATCTCTCAAGTGAGTGAGAAGGACGCTTGTTGCTTCCTTTATTTATATGATTGTTAATATTTCAGTCCTTAAGACACCAGCATCCGTTTGTTTATCGGAAAAGAAAATCTGCTCTGTTTGTTTATGGTTTTGTGGGTATTTTTATGCACATTTACAGGCCAATCAGTAAGAAATCATTTCTTCAGCATGTGGAGAATCTTTGTGCCAATGACAACGCCAAGTTTCAGGAGGAGTTTGCTGTAAGCTTCAGTGTTTGTTTGTTGTTTTTGTTTGTGGGTGAGAGAGAGAGAGAAGTGTAAAATGAGTTTCAGTGACGCTTGATTTCAAATGGACGGGCAGAGTTGTGTGTTCAAGACAGCATGATGGATGGATTTCTTCCTGGTGTCTTCTATAAAAGACCATTTTCTGTTGTGTGTTACAGGAATTGCCAAAGTTTCTTCAGGATTTGGCCACATCAGATGCTGACCTGCCCTGGAATCGCTCCAAAAATCGCTTCACTAACATAAAGCCCTGTACGACAGATTCCGGCCTCATTTACCTCATTTATCAAATTTTGGCATCGTTTACTTAGCTTCAGTCCGAACCAGCAAGACCGTTCGCAAAAAAACATGACGTCAAAAATCCTGATTCATGTATGCTGTCACCATCCTTTGGTCACAGTATTCAGATATTCCTCAAAATCTTATGTCATGTGCACGGAAATACATTTCAATTTACATTTAGCAGACGCTTTTATCCAAAGCGACTGACAAATGAGGTAGAGCAATTGGAACAACGTGAGGACAACAAAAAGCATAAGCGCAGTAAAACTGGTCTCATATAGCCTACCTCAGTCTACAAAGCGAAATTGTTTTTTTTAAATAAAAACGTTATGTGGGTTTAGACTGTAAATGACAAAATGTACACTGTTGGTTGAAGTAACATTGCTTTTAACACTTTTTTTCTTTCTCATGTTTGTTTCAGACAACAATAACAGAGTGAAGTTACTGTCTGAACCGGGAATGCCGGGATCTGACTTCATCAATGCCAGTTTTGTGTCTGTAAGAGCAGTGGAAAAGCACGCACACATCCCGGTCTGGGATCTTTATACGGCAGCTGAACGCTCATCTGATATTTGTGTTCTTCTCTCAGGGTTATCTGTGTCCCAATGAGTTCATAGCCACGCAGGGTCCTCTGCCCAGTACAGTCGCAGACTTCTGGAGGATGATTTGGGAGACGGGGACCAAAACCATCGTCATGCTCACACAGTGCTTCGAGAAGGGCCGGGTATGTTTGGACTGTAGGGTTTTTTAGGTAGTTATTTCAAAAGAGATTTATGTCCCGGGGCTTTAGTTTTCGGTATTAAAAACGTAGTAATAAAATCGCTCAAATAAATGCAATTAGAACTAAATGAGACGTAAAGAGTTCGGAGGTGTAAAATGAATTGAAGAGGTAAAATAATCTGGATTTGAGTAAATGTGATGAGAAATGTTCATATTGGGATCTTCAAAAATATGCTGACTTGACAAATCTGAGCTCAGTTTGACACATTGTTGTCATCTCTTCTGAAACTCTAATGACAGAGACATTTGTGAGGTTTCTGACTCTTTTTCTGGTTCGGGAGAAATGTTTGAGACTCAGAAGACTAACTGTAAACAAAGGTTTCTGTTTGCGCTCCGTTTCATCTCATTGGTTTCCAGGAGAAACTGAGATATTAAAGATATAAACTTTACCTTTAATAATTTCCCAAAACAAGAACAGTTCGTTCACTTTCAAAATCAGTTGGAAAAACATAAATGCAACTAAACTGGAAAATATTGTGATTGGACATTTCAGATTCGCTGTCATCAGTATTGGCCGGAGGACAATAAACCCGTCACTGTGTTTGCTGACATCGTAATCACTAAACTCACAGAGGACGTGCGACCTGATTGGACGGTTCGATCGCTGAGAGTGGAGAGGGTAACAATTGAATAAATATAACTAGCCTGACATTATAATGTCATTGTTTAGTTTGATTGCAAAACTGTGTGTACTGTACTAATGCTAACAAAGACAAATGAGCGACTGATTGATTGATGATCTCTCTCTCTCTCTCTCTCTCCAGCATGGTCACTACATGATTGTTCATCACTTCAACTACACATCATGGCCCGAACACGGCGTTCCGCAGTCCAGCTCCACTCTGATCCAGTTTGTCAAAGCGGTCCGTTCCAGCAGAAACCATGACAACACAACCATAGTCGTGCACTGCAGGTACACCAGACGCTATTGTCACTCAGCAGGGTTTGTTTAGCGCTGTCATGAGCTGCCCACCGTTCTTACAAGATCTACTGTACATACACAACACAGCATGTAGGAAGCTCAGCTGTACTGTATGTGTGTGTACAGCGCTGGTGTGGGCAGGACGGGTGTGTTTATAGCTCTGGATCACCTCGTTCAGCACGTGAGGGATCATGACTTTGTGGATATTTACGGTCTGGTTGCGGAGCTGCGCAGTGAGAGAATGTGCATGGTGCAAAACCTGGTAAAGCCTTCACAAACACTTCTTTTCCTGTTTATGTGGCAGACGCGGAATAGCGGTTGTGTGTTCTGATGTTGTTGTGTTCCTCTGGTTCAGGCTCAGTATATGTTTCTGCATCAAAGCACGATGGACCTGCTGACGGCTAAAGGAAACAGTCAGTCCATCTGGTTTGTCAACTACTCCGCACTGGAGAAGATGGATTCGTTGGATGCCATGGAAGGTATGTCTTTATAATTGGAAAGTAATTCTACATGATTGCATTCCTAGGCTAATAATGTCCTCGCATTCGGACTCGATTTGTTTCTATGGCGACGCTCGCAACGAAATGAGTCCATGTGTTTCTTTGGTGTTGATGTTGAATTGCTTCATTAACGACTGCGGGATGACTTCCTCTGACTCGGATCATGTGATGCATAAAGATTCTGTTTGATCTTCTCAGGTGATGTGGAGCTGGAGTGGGAGGAGACAACAATGTAACGTAAGGAAGCTTGTTTCCTGTCAGCTGTTCATCTTCGTCTGATGGTTGTGAGGAGAACCTCATGAAAGCCCCACGGACGCTGGGACTCGAGACCTCGGGGCCAAACAAAGAACATAAGAGGAGTGTAACGCTCTAATTCAGTAACAGACACACATTTCCTTCCCTAATCTGATCTCTTCTTTATATCTAGCAGACGGTCTCATCCATCAAAGGTTTTTCAAAGTTCTTCCATCATCTGTAATTCTTTTATTTCTACCTACGATACGTGATGATAACCTCCTACGTATGGACTCAAAGCGGAACAGACACCAATGCATTTGCTTTTAAAGACTGTGAGAGTTTAGAGCTGTACATGTAAAGAGCTGTATGTTTTATGGTGTTTAGAATGAAATCTAAGGAAACCGTAAGGAATTTTGTCCCGATTTGTGAATCAAACCATTTCTATGAAGAACGAATGGTCGGGAAACAATTATAATGGTTTTATTTTTGTTCTCATTGTTTGTTGTGAAATGATAAGATCATTTCATGTTTTTTTTCAATTGTCATTCACACTTCAAGTTGTGAGCGTGAGAACTGTTCACATATTGTGTGATGTTGTGTTCACAGCGAGAAAACGGCACTAATTCTTTGTACATGTTTCTTTGTCTTTTTCACACGTAAGATCTTTTTTTCCTGTGAGGTTTGAAAAACACTGTAGAAATCCATCAGGAGTAATGCCCTGTCATTTATATTTGACCACTGGATGATGAGAGACTTTGAAATAAACATCTTTTGTGAAGTTTTGCTCGGGCAGACTAAGGTACCGATTATCCATGTGAAGGAATTTGTAAATAATTACTTGATCAATCTTTTAGTTGTCTTTTCTTGCTTTATTCGCTGCGAGGTATTAACATTTGTGGTCTCACAAACTTAGTCAAATGACTTTGCTTTATCATTCATTATCAAGCCAAACTGTGTCAGGAGATGAAATACGTTTTGTTTGTGTGTATATTTGAAAGTATTTTTGTTTTGAAATATATTGCTTTTCTTCCAAAGACTGTTGCAGATGTTTTTCGAGTACAGTATCGTTTTTCATTACAGTACAACAGCGAATGTGTTACAAGATGGCACAAATAACTATTTAATAATGTAATAATATAAATTAACTTAGTAATGCAGATAGTTAGCCAAACTTTAAACTGCCAACAGCCCTTTAACAACATACAACATAGGTAATTGCACATTCATTTTATATAATGGAATTAAACTGATGTGGGGCGGTTGTTGTAAACATAGAAAATCGTTTAACTTTGGATGAGAAAGTAGGTTTGGTTAATTATTTTGTTTATTAACTTAATATTATGTTTCACGGTGACGTTGTGTGTAAAAAGTTGATATTTAATTTGTTTGAGTGGCAGTTTTCAGTTCCAGCTAATGGTGGTGTAGTTCATGTTTATTCATGTAAATAAATGCTAATGTTTATAATCAGAATCAGAATCAGAAGAGCTTTATTGCCAAGTGTGCTTGCACACACAAGGAATTTTCTTTGGTGTTGGAAGCTTCTAGTACAGACATTCAACACAATGACAATACAATATAATACGATTTACAGTCTAAAAGATTCTAAATTGTGCATATATAAAATAAAGACTATTTTACAGAAAATGGGGGATAATAACATATAAGAGACATTGTACCGGGTAGTATATAGTAGAATAAACATATTAACAGATTGTATGTACACTTGTGCAAATGGATAATTTAGTAAGTAGAGGTAGTGTTATATACATGTATACATAAGATGTAGATATAATAAGGCACAGTAGTGCACACTATAGGAGTAGTGGAAGTGGAATATTGCTCTTAAGGAGCAGTTATCTGTTTAGGAGGGAGATTGCCTGGGGGAAGAAGCTGCTTCTGTGTCTGGAAGTCCTGGTGTTCAGTGCTCTAAAGCGCCGGCCAGAGGGCAGCAGATCAAAGAGTTTGTGTGCTGGGTGTGTGGAGTCAATGATGATTTTTCTTGCCCTGTTTTTCACTCTGGAATCGTACAGGTCCTGAAGTGTGGGCAGAGGAGCACCAATAATTTTCTCAGCACTACGAACTGTCCGTTGTAGTCTTCGTAGGTCTGATTTGGTGGCCGAGCCATACCAAACAGTAATTGAAGTGCACAGAACAGATTCGATGACCACTGAGTAGAACTGGGTCAGTAGCTCCTGTGGTATGTTGAACTTCCTCAATTGACGGAGGAAGTATAACCTCTGCTGGGCCTTCTTTACAATGGAGTCTATGTGGGACTCCCACTTCAGGTCCTGAGAGATGGTGGAGCCCAGGAACCTGAATGACTCCACAGTATCCACAGTGCTGTCCAGGATGGTGAGGGGAGGAAGTGATGGAGGGTTCCTTCTGAAATCCACTATCATCTCCACTGTCTTGAATGCATTCAGCTCTAGGTTGTTTTGACTACACCAGGCAGCCAGCTGAGCAACCTCCTTTCTGTAGGCAGATTCATCACCGTCTTGAATAAGGCCAATGACTGTGGTGTCATCTGCAAACTTCAGGAGTTTGACAGAAGGGTCTGTAGAGGTGCATTCGTTTGTGTAGAGTGAAAATAGCAGTGGAGAAAGAACACATCCTTGAGGAGCTCCGGTGCTGATGGTACATGTGCTGGATTTAAATTTTCCCAAACTCACTAGCTGCTGCCTGTTCGACAGGAAGTTAATAATCCACTGACAGGTAGAGGTTGGCACAGAGAGCTGGGTAAGCTTGGGCAGGAGGAGGTCTGGGATTATGGTGTTGAAGGCCGAGCTGAAGTCTACAAACAGGATCCTGACGTAAGTCCCATTCATGTTTATTCATGTAAATAAATGCTAATGTTTATAATGAATTCTAATTAGTCAAATGTCAAGATTAATCAATGTGCCGGCACCATAAAAGCATGATGGATCCAGTTAACAGTATTAGAGAACATTTATCCAAACAATGACTTTACTCGTAACCGAGTACATCATAATTACAGCCAACATTATGCTATTTAAAAAAAAAAGAACAGGACCACAAACACCATTTGTTTTCCTTGTCTGCACGTTTAATGATTCAGCTATTGTGAAATTGCATTTACTGTACAGGATATGAATATGAGCGTATCAAGTATCTTTACGCTATATAAAACTTCATAATAGTGCTCAATACAAATATAGATTGTAAAAACCTGTGAGATTGGACCATTGCTTTGACCTTCATCAAGGTCATATTGACCCCAGTCAAAAGTGAATGACTTCAGACACATTCATTCCTCCTGGGTTGTGTGTTGTTTGAAATATATTTTGGAGAAGAATTCGCATTGAGATTGATGAGACTGAAACTAAGCCAAATGGATCTTAGAGTTTTTAGGAGTTCATGAAAGTTTTTCCAGAAAAAAAAGCAGTGAAGGTGAAGGCAATGAAGGTCAACAACTTTCCAGTCAGGGTGTACTTGGAAAGAAATGAAATGTTTTTTGGGTGTGTTCAGTGAATATGAAATGTCCTGGAACACATGACGGAGAGGAGATCTGTCTGATCATCAGCGTATCCTACACACAGCTGTGCAAACTATACAGTAAAGCTTTCGTCATCCTACTTCATGAATAAATAGATTTATAAATACATCATTTTTTGCTGCTTTTCTGTAGTATCTGTGTCCAAGCACAGAATGACATCATTTTAAATAATGCCTTGGAAAAACAATATATGCAAAATTAAAACTAGATATTGTGATTCAAAACAAACCAAATTAAAATAGTAACATAAATATTAGCATCTGACATATCCTCTTAATTAAATATCTGCACACAAACATATGAAGCCGTCGTGACATGCAATACAGAAAACATGACTTCTAAGTTGCAAATACATCATTCATAAATTTTTCAAAGATAATTTAAACAATATTAAAGTGACGAGGTTAAAAAATATACAATTTCTCAGTCATAGCCTGTAATATATATGTATATATATAACATTTAATATTTTCTTCGAGGTTGGATGTGCACCTGGTTATCACATGACGCTACCTGAGCACCACGCTGAATCACAGTTACACGCTACTGAGTCCACACTCGATAAACAGCTGGATATGACACATCATTACATCAGTGCCTTAAAATCTGTGTGACGTTCTAATAAAATAAATATTCTATTTTTATTTACACAAAGAAAGGAAAAGAATAACACACTTCTCAAGTGAAAATACAATTTGGAAACATTTTCATTGATGCATGTTATAATCTTAAAAAAAAACAAATAATAATAATATTCTAATTCACTTCAACAGATTCTAGAGTTGAAGATGTTTGTAGCGTTCCTTTAAAGCCATCATTAACATTACACAACGCTTAAAAGTTCAGCAGAATGAATATACAGAAATATATGAAAATGCTTCATTTCTGTTTGAAATAAATTAATAGTGTTACATATCAGTTGTCAATGTTGTACATTATAGCTTTTAAGAGTGTTATTTAAAATGAGGGCAATACTGCAAAAGCAAAATAACCCCTCCCCCAAAATGTTTGATAACCAATCACGTGACAGATATCTTTAGAAGCTAATTGGCTCTGGCCTGCGGGTGACATTGATTATTTCAGTATGTGCTAATGTGTTGCTACAGAACTTCATTACTCAAAATCCGTTTTAAACTGAAGGACTTTGAGATGAAGTTGTGGCAAGGTACCAGTTAGGGACGGCTATAAACATTAAAGGGTTTGTTTAAAAATGTCACAACCACACTTTCTATACTCTTCGATCTACGTGAATCTTGAAATCAAAATATATAAACACGTCATAAGAGGAAATGATAAACACGCAAAACAAGATGTGAGAAACCCTCCTAAACCTACTCTAGATCTACTCACTTTATAGATTCGCTTTTAAGGCCACGAGGACCCACAGTAAGAGTTTTACTCGAGTGTCTTTCCATACATACTTCACGATGGGCTGTTTGTGCAGTTTGGTTAAAGATTCATGAAAACGCTGTCGTTGTTCACTAGCCCTCACGATGTTCCAAACCTGTAGGCTGTTTTTCTTCTCGTGGACCTCAAAGAATATTTCTTAAACCAAAAGGCTTGGTCAAACCCAAAGGGTGAGTAAATTCTGGCGGAAGCATCTTTTAAACGCGCGCTCAAACCAGGCTGCGTGTCCCGCTGGAGTACCTGCGCTGGCTCAGCAGGTGGCGCGGCGGCGGAGGGGTGGGAGGGCAAAACTGATGCGGGTGATGATAAGGAGGCGGTGGCGGAGGGAGGGGCGGCTGCTGCTGCTGCGTGCCGCCCTCCCGCGACCTGGTGGGCGTGGAGACGGCCGACTGGATGAGGCGGTGGGCGGGGTTGTGGCTGAGGAACGCCTCCACGTGGCCGCGCCCGGCGGCGTCGACGACGATCACCTTGACGATCTGCTGACACTGGATGAGGGTGTCGGGGGAGATGGTGAGGGCGGAGCCGGGGGCGGGGCTAGGCAGGACGGCCAGCTGTTGCTGAGCGCTGGGTGGGGCCAGAGGAGAGCTGAGTTGGTACGTTTGGAGCCTGTTGTGAATTGACACCTAGTTTAGAAACAGCCAGAAGCAGGAAGCGTTATCAGCCTGGCCTGCTGCACTCTCACGGCCCTCTGGTGCGGAAAAACAAGACAAGGCCATGCCACACAGCATGCAGGCGGCAAACCACGGCACCACGACTTGCTGTGCGTCGTACGCACAGCGCAGCTGCAGTGGGTGAAAACTTGGTCACAATAAGTGCTTCACGCATTTAGCCATTTCTGTATTTTTGTTTAGTGAATCTTTATTTTGACAGAGCTGAATTTTTTTAAGGGATCTATTGAGAGAAATGCTATATAATATACATAATTATGTCTTCAGAGGTGTATAAAGATATTACATAATGAAGCGTTATGTTTTTATGATCTTAGAACGAGCTATTTCTATATCTACACACGCCGTATCTCCTTCAGAAAAGAAGCGAAAACGTGACGACATTTTAGCTCTGTGTCAGCCACCGTAGTGCTTCAAAATGGAGGGGAGCCGTTGGTTGCAATTCACAACCTCACCACTAGATGCTGCTAACTTACTGGACCTTTAATACAAATACCAAGGTTTAAACTGTGGTTTCTGGTTTAACCTTTTTTTGTAGTAAAACCGTTGTTAATTCGAAAATTCATATTCTGTATTAGGTATTGGGAGATAAATTAGTTTTACGTTAATGATGATTTCACTGGTGATTATGTAATATTAATCATCATTAAACATAATTTTCTGCATTGATGATCGTGATATGAATAATGAGCAGATATGAGTTTCACTTACTACTGTGCTGATAATCAGTGTTATATTTTTATCCATCTTTATCCACACCCGGCAACCCAACTCGATGGCTAATTTACACCTTGTGACTTATGTGTGTGTGTGTGTGTGTCATACCCTGAAAACACACTGATGTTTCTCGTGTCTTCACAGTATCATCAGCTATTTTCTCTCTGCTCTTTATTAACAACAGGAGTTAATCAATTCTACTGCAGAAAATATCGCCAATGGTCTTTTGGATTGACAAAAAAGGTTTTCAAACACCGCAATGTTTTTTGCCTGATGTATTTTTTTCAAAGATACTCTCGCTGCCTAAAACTGTCAAATCTGTGTATCTCAACTAATATCCTAACACTAATATACAGCCACATTTTCATTTAATCAGCATTTCTAGATGTATTGTGGCCATGACAAGATGCATGAAAACCAGATAAAAATCCAGGTCGTCACATAAAAAATGAACTTTTCCTAAATCCATGTACAAATACAGTATTACTGTTGTGTTGCTTAAAGTGAATCTGAACTTGTTTTCTTTACAGTATTTGAGGTCTGGAAAAAATACAGCGCATCTTTTATGTTATTTCACCTGTTCCTCCGGTTCTCATTTTCTGCAAATAGAAACAATATTTTTATTTGAAATTTGAGATAATGCTAGTAGTTCACAGAATGAAACAAAAATCATCGTTTTGCCTAAACGCATAACTATAAATAGTCATCTGAAAAACTGATTTTAAAATGGCCTCCTCGTTTTTTTGCGGCTGTATATTTGTCTCACAATGTTAAAGATGCTGTGATGTTTGATGTTTGCTATCAGACCATTTCTGTTCACACATCATACGAGTGCAAAATATTTTCCACCAACAAGGTTTGGGCACGTCTCCAGGTCATATTTGCCAGGATTTCAACAGCAGCTTCTGTTCCCGCATGGCTTCCATATGGATAAGTGCTGTTAAATTTAGAGCAAACGCCATATGTGTGAAGGCACTTATTACTGCGACATGTCTGGCTACATCTAGGACAAATTCCAAAACATCTAATAAGTAGAGTTTTAAAAATCTCACCCCATAACAACAACAGCAGCTGTATGTAGAGTGATAAACACAGCAAACACTAGAATAAGAGGCTATAGATGATAGATTATGAAGGACGGGGGGCTTGTGGTGGAGTTGTTATTGCTTTGCACTAGGGTGGCAGTGTGTGATGGCAAAGACACCGAGGGCAGGCGTCTCCGCTCTGATGAACTGAGGGGGTGTGAGGTTATCTCTGATTCTGCAAGGAGACGGCAATAACAACTAAATATACAATAAAACACACACACAGGAATACATGCCGTCACTACACAAACACATGCACATGTCATTTAAACATTCTAGGGGAAATTCACTTTTTTCAGGACAAAAAATCAGCAGTTGAAATAATGCTGTACTATCTTTAAATGTCCTTCTCTTCACCTCCCTTTAATGCAAGTTTTAATAATATATTGCATTTGCCTGCTGCAATAAATGTTATACAGTATTCTCCTGCAAATAGCAGGTGATGATACAGAAGAATACTATAGAGGAGTCGTTTAATTGGGCACATATCCCAACGCAGCGTGTAGTCAAGTACACTTCAGGTTTCGAAAGTGCCCATTCAGGTGCCGGCATGAAGCGATGCTGTGAAATATGTCAGATGACGGTCGTCTATTGCATTCTCCAAAACTCTCATGAAGCACTTTAAACCGACCTACAAGAGCAGGAATTGTGCCCGGCACAGATTTTGGTGTCTGTTCATTAGTGTGAATGAGGCAGTTGAAGACAGACAGCATGTCGAATGGTTTTATTCTTAGTGAATTCCCCCATGTGTGTCCAAACTGATACAAACCTCTACCGTGCTGCTTCCTGTTTTGTCATAGAAGTCATCACCTGTAATGCAAACACATCATCAAAAACAGTCTTCTTGCTTTGTGTAAGTGTGTGTGTGGATTCAGGTAGGTCCCCACGAAGAAAATAAAACCACAGATCCATCTACATACACAATGATGCGTATTTGAAATGGTAAAAATGCAGGTTTCTGTAAGGGTTTGATTTGGTTTACTGGTGTTGTTGGGGGAAAGGATAGAAAAAAGCATCAGGTCAATATAAAAACAGTTCAAGTCAAGTTCCCATGAAGATATCAAAGCAAACCTCTGTGTTTGTGTGTGTACCTGAAGCAGAACTCGGTCCGGCGTGGATGTCTAGCTGTGTTCCGTTCTTGTTGGTCTGATTTCTCACAACTTGTTGTCTTTCTAGTTCCCCTGAGATGCACATGAAGAATTCGCTTTAATCAGGGCAGAACATTCCCTACAGCAGTGACATTCACATCACAGAGAAAACTTTGCTTCACAATAATGAACGAACTGCTCAAAATAATTTAAATGACTAACAAAGCAAAAAATGTGAAAAATATGCACTCTTACATGTGTTATTTCTACAACCTTAAGTGCCGACGCTATACACTGTAATGTATATTATTTTTAGGTTATATAGTTATTTGGTTGGAGAAAATCAGATTGATACGACTAGAGGTGCTTAAAAGAGAAAATCTTCAAAAGGAATAAAAGGTTCAGAACTAGACTCACACTCGATGCGAATCTGCTCCATCTCGGCCACCTCGGCGATGCTCTCTCTCAGGTCCTCTATGAACTTGAGCAGCTCCTCAGCGCTCTGAGAACAGAAACTCACCACCTGCTTCTTCTCCGAGGAGAACGGAGACAATACCGTAATTCCATGAGGATAATCTGTAAAATCACACAACGCAAACATTACAAAGACTGACACTGAAAACGTTTGAGCAACTTTTAATTTTAACTGTCATGCATTGTGTTCATGAAGTCTATATTAGTGTGCAGTGTTGGGCAATAACGCGTTACTGTAGTTTGATTACTTTTTTGGTAACGGAGTAACGCGTTATAATTCCTAAAATTGTAATTAGATTATAGTTCCAAGATCATGTAACTATACATTACAGCTGCGTTACATCGTTTAATCATTTAAATTGTAAAAAGCGAAATAGCTCAAAGTCTGGATGCCTGCCTGTCGCACCCGCAACGTCATCAAACTGAAACGCGCCTGCGCGGAAAGTACTACCAAAGCCACTCCATGGAGAGCCTGCCACCTTAAAGGTGCAGTGAACTAGGACCACAATTTTAACCCGAGCTTTTGTTATATAAGAGGGAATCGTATTCAAGCGAACATCCTGTAAGTGTCAGACCTGAAAACGCCCAATTGTTACTGAAATAACAACTGTTATTGACACGAGGCTCAGCGAACGGCAGGTCCTGGAATGTACCTATAGATAGGTTGAACAGCGCCTCCACAGAAGAATATCAACGCCTACTTCTCGAGCCCCGCCCACTGGTTTGCGCATGACAGTACCTACTGAACACAAGCTGCACGGAACCAGATAGAGCGAGTGTAAGCATCATGCCGTTAAAGATCGCAAAATATTGTGCAGTGCCTGGTTGTGGAAGAACACAGTCGCTGCATAGCTTCCTTCGGATTCCGACAGTAGGAATGCGTGGTTGAAGTTCATTTTTAAAGACGTTCCAGCTCACGTGGGGAAAACATGGAGCGTTTGTTCGCTTCATTTCAACGCGGATTCCTTGAACAAGTCTTTGCGGAGAGACTAAAATGAAAAAGTAGTGCTGTGCCGTCAATATTGGATCCGATAGGAATGGCGCAGCAATCTTATGTGAGTAAAACATATTTGTACTACGCGTCACTATTGCTTTGTTAGAGATCGCTTGATATGCCCTGATAGTATTACCTGGGTGTCATGGCTCTGCTTCCTTAGTCATGTTTTTCTTGGTCCTGTAGCAGAGCCATGACAAAGTCTTTGGTTATGTGTGGAGAGAAACATATTGTTGTCCGTTTGACTATAATATACGTTCTCTCCAGTGTCTTGTCATTGGCCCCATTCCTCGTTATGTTTCCCTGAGTGTTTAATGTCCCACACCTGTCCCATGTCGTTATCCCTCGTTTGTGTTCCTATATTTACCCTCATGTTTCTTTGTCCTGTGCTCGTGGATTGTATTGTGTTCCTTGGATGTGCTACGTTGTGTTTGTTTCCTGCCCGTGTGTCGAGTCATTGATTTCGTGTGTGGATTACCCTTTTTCCCCTTGTGAGTTTTGTGTTCCTAACCTGTATTGTCGTGTTTAATGTTAGACGTTTGATCGTGTCCTTAGTTTAGTTTCACTGTTCTTGTTTTCTTTTTGCCCCCTCGTGGGAAGTCTTTTGTTTAATTGTATTAGCCTCTGTTTAGTTTTTTCCCCATTGTGGGTGTTTTGGTTTTGTGTTTTCGTGTAAATAAACGTCATTTGTTAACCCCCTCACTGCCTGCCTGCATTTGGGTTCTTCACCGCGCACCGTCGTGACACCTGGGGACCTCTAGTCATTTGTAACAATTGTAATCGGCATCTCTGTGATTTGGCGGGCTCATATGTCATTTTTCAAGGTTTTATCCACCGTTTGCGAATAATGGAGGCTGTTTTGAAGTGTTTTGATATTATTTCTGGTGCTGGGTCATTTTGGCCGGGAGTCTACCGTTTGTTTATTTATCATGAAAACTATAACATTTGAGACCCGTGATCGCGGTGATCTTCTGTCCGGTTCGCGGGTCTTAAATGCTGACATGTACGGTCATACATCACTAAACACCATACAACTATAGGCTACACAAACTATACGCAAAGCCTTGCCATCACATCCGGGAAATAAGTCCGTAAATTTGAGTAAAATAACGTTACGTGTCTAACCAAATTCACAGAAGGCTCCAACTAAGTCAACTACGCAAGCTGCTATCCAATCATAGCAGTGGGCGTTTACCTCCAAGTCTTCTATGCGGCACGCCCTTAAAAACCGAGCGTTTCTAGGGTAGAAAATAGCCTATTACTTATTGTTTTTGATGTTTTCGAATGTAAAAACCACGCGAACGTCATAAGTAGACATCAGACAATAGTATAAAACAATAAAAACGGCCAGTTCACTGCACCTTTAAGTTAAAAACTCGTAACAGTCAATGCTATCGCCGCGCGGAACACAGGCAAGGAGACTAGACACCGGATATGATTGGCTGAGGTGCCTCTCGTGATCGATGTTAGCCTTTATGCTCCAAATGTAAGTATTACAGACACATACATCTCCCTATCACAAGACAATCTTTGGTACTACCAGCGGAAACAAACTCACCATGGAGAGAGAAACGTATGCGTTCTGTAGCTGGAAATACAATCATTACTTTGAGTTTATTTCTGTCAAAGGCAAGAACATTGTTGTGCGTTGTCGGTCATGTGGAGGTAAGCAAAACCCTCTCTCGCGCGAAAAACCACCTGAAAGGGCAGCACAGCACGGTTAAACTTCTGGAGAAAGTGACGTCACCGGGCACGGAGAGCAATGAATCAACTTCTACTGTCGAGTGCCAGGCTGCTATTATCAACATGCTATGTTTTGTCAGACTAGTTTTTGCTGCTCTAACGCTGTTATATTTGTTAAATGGCGAAGAAATCATCATAGAAATATGCAGAAGCACTAGTTAAGATATACAAGTTATAAGAAACTAAGGAGAGACTTTTTACATTATGGAGTATGCAGGTTTAGAAATACTAGTTAACATATGAAAAAATGTTTGAAGTTATGTGTCAGAGTTGAATTATTATTATTATGTATGACAGGCTTTAGTATGGAATAAGCAGAAAGAATGTATTACAATAATTAAAGACGAGATAGAGTAGAGTATGCACTTCCCAATAAAGTTTAGTCTTGAGAAGGCTAAAGAGGTTATTTTGTGTTTTTGAGGGGTGGGNTTTAATGTCCCACACCTGTCCCATGTCGTTATCCCTCGTTTGTGTTCCTATATTTACCCTCATGTTTCTTTGTCCTGTGCTCGTGGATTGTATTGTGTTCCGTGGATGTGCTACGTTGTGTTTGTTTCCTGCCCGTGTGTCGAGTCATTGATTTCGTGTGTGGATTACCCTTTTTCCCCTTGTGAGTTTTGTGTTCCTAACCTGTATTGTCGTGTTTAATGTTAGACGTTTGATCGTGTCCTTAGTTTAGTTTCACTGTTCTTGTTTTCTTTTTGCCCCCTCGTGGGAAGTCTTTTGTTTAATTGTATTAGCCTCTGTTTAGTTTTTTCCCCATTGTGGGTGTTTTGGTTTTGTGTTTTCGTGTAAATAAACGTCATTTGTTAACCCCCTCACTGCCTGCCTGCATTTGGGTTCTTCACCGCGCACCGTCGTGACACCTGGGGACCTCTAGTCATTTGTAACAATTGTAATCGGCATCTCTGTGATTTGGCGGGCTCATATGTCATTTTTCAAGGTTTTATCCACCGTTTGCGAATAATGGAGGCTGTTTTGAAGTGTTTTGATATTATTTCTGGTGCTGGGTCATTTTGGCCGGGAGTCTACCGTTTGTTTATTTATCATGAAAACTATAACATTTGAGACCCGTGATCGCGGTGATCTTCTGTCCGGTTCGCGGGTCTTAAATGCTGACATGTACGGTCATACATCACTAAACACCATACAACTATAGGCTACACAAACTATACGCAAAGCCTTGCCATCACATCCGGGAAATAAGTCCGTAAATTTGAGTAAAATAACGTTACGTGTCTAACCAAATTCACAGAAGGCTCCAACTAAGTCAACTACGCAAGCTGCTATCCAATCATAGCAGTGGGCGTTTACCTCCAAGTCTTCTATGCGGCACGCCCTTAAAAACCGAGCGTTTCTAGGGTAGAAAATAGCCTATTACTTATTGTTTTTGATGTTTTCGAATGTAAAAACCACGCGAACGTCATAAGTAGACATCAGACAATAGTATAAAACAATAAAAACGGCCAGTTCACTGCACCTTTAAGTTAAAAACTCGTAACAGTCAATGCTATCGCCGCGCGGAACACAGGCAAGGAGACTAGACACCGGATATGATTGGCTGAGGTGCCTCTCGTGATCGATGTTAGCCTTTATGCTCCAAATGTAAGTATTACAGACACATACATCTCCCTATCACAAGACAATCTTTGGTACTACCAGCGGAAACAAACTCACCATGGAGAGAGAAACGTATGCGTTCTGTAGCTGGAAATACAATCATTACTTTGAGTTTATTTCTGTCAAAGGCAAGAACATTGTTGTGCGTTGTCGGTCATGTGGAGGTAAGCAAAACCCTCTCTCGCGCGAAAAACCACCTGAAAGGGCAGCACAGCACGGTTAAACTTCTGGAGAAAGTGACGTCACCGGGCACGGAGAGCAATGAATCAACTTCTACTGTCGAGTGCCAGGCTGCTATTATCAACATGCTATGTTTTGTCAGACTAGTTTTTGCTGCTCTAACGCTGTTATATTTGTTAAATGGCGAAGAAATCATCATAGAAATATGCAGAAGCACTAGTTAAGATATACAAGTTATAAGAAACTAAGGAGAGACTTTTTACATTATGGAGTATGCAGGTTTAGAAATACTAGTTAACATATGAAAAAATGTTTGAAGTTATGTGTCAGAGTTGAATTATTATTATTATGTATGACAGGCTTTAGTATGGAATAAGCAGAAAGAATGTATTACAATAATTAAAGACGAGATAGAGTAGAGTATGCACTTCCCAATAAAGTTTAGTCTTGAGAAGGCTAAAGAGGTTATTTTGTGTTTTTGAGGGGTGGGGGTAGTAATGTAATGAGTAGTGTAACTAATTACTTTTGAAATAAAGTAATCAGACCAGTAACTTGATTACTTTTAAAAGGAGTAATCAGTAATTTAATTACATTTCTAGAGTAACTTGCCCAACTGGCGGTGTGTGACGTGTAAGTCAGGGTGTGTGTGAGTGTGTTTGCGCGCGCGTGTGTGTGTTTGATTGCGTGCGTGAGTGAGTTTGTGTTTTTGCGTGCGTGCGTGGGTGTGTGTTTTCACGAGTGTGTTTGCGTGTGTGAGTGCATGTGTGTGTTTGCGTGCGTGAGTGTGTGTGTTTGCGTGTGTGAATGCGTGTGTGTGTGTTTGCGTGCGTGAGTGTGTGAGTGAGTGTGTTTGCGTGAGTGCGTGTGTTTGCATGTGTGTGTATGCGTTTGCTTGTGAATTTGTGTGCGTGTTTGTGTGTGTCCGTGTGCGTAAGTTCTTACACTCATTTTCAAACAGATGGAACTGCATGCCCAGTAAGCCCATGGCTTTGCAGAATGTATATGTGGCTGTACTCTTCTTCTTAGGACACAGCTTCAAAATCTAACATCACAGAGACAGAACAGCTTATGTTCAGCTGTTTGCATCCACACGTGATTACAGTACATGCACATGCATGCGTCTCTCTCACCACTATGAGATCATTGAAGAGAAAGACTTCCCTCTGATGTGATGCTTGTTTCTGCGGTTTGTTGACGTCTGTGACCTCATAGAGTCGACTGCAGCACACGAGCCTGCGGTGAGGGACCGACAGTATCTGAGAGAAAACGGAGAGATCAAATATTGAATGATTTCAATTCAGACACCAGCAGGGCACCGCTTCCGTTATCAGGAGAGGAAATGAAAACAAGAATGATGTGGAAGAAAAAAGAAAATGGATGGTTCACCCCAAAATGAAAGTTCTGCCATCATTTAATTCCCTCGTGTCTTTCCAGATCTGTATGACTTTCTTTCATCATGGAACACAAACGGATGCTCATGTTGCTCTTTGACAAACAATGAAAGTGGCTGGCATGTTATATTCTGAGACGTCTGGAGCCGAACTTATAGCTCTGTGTGTTAGAAATTCAATTCAGTTGAATTTATTTTTATTTATATAGCGCTTTTTACAATGTGTATTGTTTCAAAGCAGCTTTACAGGAGAAAAGAAAACGCAGAAAATGTTATAAATGTTTGAATGACATGATGAGCGCAAGATTTTTGTCTTTTTGGGTTTAAAAAATTAATATTTCATGCGGAGGTTCGCCGTGTTCTGAAATCTAAAATTACATTCTCAAAGTAATGAGCAGTTTACGTCTGAAATCTTCATATCTCACGCGCACGTAACTGGATTCATTAAGAAATTAACAACCACAGACTGCAATGTGAATATCACCCACTGTTCCCGTTGGCAAAGATTTTTTTATGTTTATTTCATTAGTGTTAGGAAAACTTTGGAAAATGCTCCTGGAAATGCTTTTTGGGTCAATTTAAGAATCTTATTTCAGACTTCAATCGTACACATGGAACCCGTGTTTACTTTCTGTGAAGCTATCATGCTGTTCTTCACTCGGTCTCCATGCCAACAGTATGATGTCATGGGCACACCATTTCCAGATAATTCATTTTTTAAATTTTTTTGTTGAATTGTAACTCTGGAACTAGATTTTTATTTGTGATATGAACTAAAAATCCTTTAAAGTCCTAAAAACCTAGACACTATAGACGGTTTCGGCAGCAACAACATAAACATCCGTTATGTGGCCCAAACTTAACTTCCGGTAGACCTCCGCAAAGAATCTATAACTGTTGAGTAGTATTTAATTTAATTGAATAAACAATAAACTAATATGACTATAAATGAAATATAAAATACATTTTTATATTAGAACCAAACACAGACCAGAAGTTAACTTTGGGCCAGCACGTGCGTCCGATGAAAAGGAGACTGTAAAAGGAGACGGTCGCTTTTGTAAGCCATCTCGCTGTCTCCAATCACCTTTTCAAATCAAAGCGAACCAAAAGATGCATTCTTCACATTTATCTGACCTTTTTGTTTAATTGGCAGAGAACTGACTCACCGTTTTCATTCCCAGAATGCTCTGCTCCACCCTGGTAACATACGTCACGTGATCCTCATTGGAACGCAGTTCCCTCTGCTGGATCCGCTCGTAAATCCCAGCCAGCATCTCACGGGGAATGTCCGCCCCATCATCCACCCCTAAAAGAATAATAATACCTGCATTAAACTGTGTTAAACTACATTCCTTATAGTAGAAAACAAAATCAATAATCGGAAAGTGACGTTTGGCGTCAGGTATATTTGCATGAATATTCCCAGAGTGGTTCTGTGACAGCAATGGCCGTTTTTCTTTTGAAACGAGGACAATGTATATCAAAAATCAAAAAGGTCATTGTAAGCATTGAGGTGACAGATTATGAGTCTCGAGGAAAGATTCATGAGGCCGTGTGAAACAGGTCTGTCATCCACCAGTGTTTGACTAATAACCGTGTAGCCCTGGCTTTGCTCTTGACTTTAAAGAACCTCTCGCACAGCGTGTGCAGTGTGTGTTTGTCATAGCGGCAGAAAGTCGGCAACAGATCAAAAACCGTTTGATCAGAGACCAGGAAGCTGTCCAAAACACTACACGCACTCTCTCTGCCTACGCTCCTTGGAGATTATCTGAATTCGTCTTTTGATATGATAAGAATGCAAATTTATGGAGATGGAAAGATTAATAATTTGTCAAGAGTTTAACTACAATCTTCAGCGTCTGTCATCAAAACACCAAACAGCTCCAGTTTTACTGAAGAGTTAATGATCGCATTCGCACGTACTGTGTGTTTATTTCGCTAAAAAAACCCAAAATAGGGTTTGTCAGGTTTTGGATTATGAGTACACCCAGCTCACCTCGGAGGTTACGTATGAAGTCTTCTAAAAGCATCTTGCGCTCTGGTTTGATGTTGGGACTGTACATGTCAGTGTTCAGCAGTACAATAGCGAAGGCCAAGATAAAGATGGTGTCCGGGTTATGAAACTGTTGAACCACGTCAGGGTTACACATACAGTACCTCTGACTGAAAGAAAATAGGACATGAGGTGATGAGAAAACAGCAAGATGTGTCGCAACAAACCATGTAAATGTCAACTTTGGTGAAAACTTGATTTTAATAAAGCTGGTTTAAATACCCATGTGTAGTCTCTCTTAACGTCTTAACGTACGTATCTTAAAAAAACATTCTGTGTTTTAAAGCTTAGTTTCTCAAAGTCTGGTATACTCTTAAAAATAAAGGTACTTCACAATGCCATAGAAAAACGCTTTTGTCTAAATGGCGAAAATGATGTATACAGATTATAAAAAGGTAAGGAAGGGATGGTTCTTTAAAGAAACCAAAAATGGTTCTTCTATGCGTCACTGTGAAGCACCTTCATTTTTGTGTAAGTGAATTGTCACATCCATAACGGTACATATTCCTCATAAATGGGCACATGAAATATAAACTATATTAAATATTTTATGTTCTATAAAAAGCAACCCCATCTCCATTTGTTGGGCATTATTGCTTCTGGTTTGCACATTTTATTTCACAGAATGTTTTTCCTCTTTTATAACAGAAAACTCATGGATAGACTTATATTTTTCTGATGTCATTAGAGGTTTAGTCAAATATAAACGGATGTTTCAATATATTGGTAATAAATACATTCTCTGAGAATTTATATTTCAAGTTTTGACTGAAAATGTCACATCCATAACGCTGGAATTGCCCGTCTGTCTAATACATTCGTATGCCATCCATCAGTTCAGAAATCGCTCAGATGGGATCAAAATGAGACCCGTGTAAACAGCCCTTACGAGTTTTGAGCTTTTTTTAAGAATAAAAATATATTCCTTTCATCAGCGATGTTTTACCTTTTGAAAAAAAACCCGCACATTTATATATATATATATATAATATAAAGTATATTATATATACATAATATAATATAATATTACATATATAAATGTGTGATTTTTTAATGTCTTTTACTTGTTTATGTGAAAACCTTAATTTTTATCAGAGTTTTCATGCGTCTCGTCATGCTGTCAGTCTTTCACATTGCTGTTGGATGACTCCTGAGGCTTGACTGGAATGACCACAATACATCTAGAAATCGTGATTATTTAAACATTTGGAATGTTCTCTTCATTTTTCCTGTGGCTGTATAGTATTATAGAGAGAGAAAAAAACATGGAAGCTTTAAAATGAAAAAATAATTGAATTAATGAAGAAATTAATTACACAATTACATAGAAATTCATATTAAAATCATGTTAGAATAGTAGCAGTTCACTGAAAAAAAAGCACTTGTGAAGTGGTCTCTCTAAAGACCCAATAAATCAGAAAGCCGGAAGTTCACATTTATTCTGCTGTGGATAAAATTGCTATAATTAATCTGGCAGATTGCAGGCTTGTGTTTGTGATTCTCACCTGAACGCTTCGATGAGCCTCTCGACTTTCTGAGCTTCACCCTGAACTCGCACATGAGACTGAAACTTCCTCAGAGCTTCATCCAACTCCAGCATTGAGAAATCCATCTCATCCACCACACAGCTAACACAACAACACAACCCAATAAAACAGGAATTACGAGTTCTTTTTCATCAAAAATATCTGTATTACTTTTTTTATTATTGTGTGAGGAAAAACTATAGAGCTGAATGTAACTCACTCTAAGACATCTCTGTTGAATTGTCTCTTGCTGTTACCCAGAAACTCTCCAATCATCTGTCGGCTCAAGCCCTTCCTCTGTAACAGGAAGTGGGCCACGCCTATGGCTGTGTCTGGAATGAAGCCCCTGGATATCAGGAACTGATTGCCTTTGTCTGGATTTCTACAGAAAGATAACGATTCTATTAAGATAACACAAGACTGTTGTGGGTAAGTGCTTCAAAAATGTACTTTTCATTTTAAAAGAAAACAATAACACTGATAATTTTTAATACAATGATAAAAGTATTATTTCCTTTTTGTAACGTTTAAAGGGATAGGTCACACAGAAATGGAAAAAAACGTTTTTAGATCATTGTCTACACTTACAAAGAAAAAGTTTAAGTGTGCACAATAAAGACTTCTATGAACTAAAAAGTGAACTGAAATACTTACAAATATACTCAGTACTTAGTACATGAAATATACAAAAAAAACCTTTAAATATAAATTTGAAAAATACTTATTTTGTGCGATGGCAGATTCATATAGATTCATAAAAATGTTACTTTTAAACTTTGATTTCTTTTATTATCATATTATATTGTATGCATATGTTCATATGATCCATTAATGTCCATACAATGCTTGTTCAGTGTATATTAGTGAAGGTGAACTGCCTGAGTTTGTGTGCCAGTATCTGGGATATGTGTCCAGTATGTTTTAAGAGAGGAAGGCCCCGGTCACACTTGCCGTTTTGCTCCATTGACTTCCATTCATACGCACGCAAATGCGACAGACCGAAGATATTTTGCATATCGCTGCGTAGCAAAGTTCAAGTTTGGTGAACTTTGACCTGGGAATTCACATCACGTAAATGCATGAGACCAATAGAGTGGTTCAGAGATGACGTATTTTTGTAGGCTAACCCGGAAGTAAGCGCCGTGCTGGTTCCCTCGACCGAAAGCCTATGCATTTTTCCCATAGACTTTTGGAAGATCGCATGACAATCTCTGTGATTAACAGTTTGATGATGTTTACATGTTTTGTCTATCAAGATAATCTTTACAAAGTAACATAATTATTTGTGAGCTTTATATGCGCGATGACGTCTAATGTTACTGCCAAAGGAAGTAGTCGCTTTTAGCAACTTGTTAGCAACCGCCGTTTTTAAGACACAATTAGGCTTAAAAAAATCAAAAGTGGGTTATAATTGGTGTGTTATATGTCATAGAATAAAACGTGAAAATATTTAGAGGTTTTGTTTACCAGAGACCTTGTTTCGGGCGATTTACCAAAAACCTATTTAAAAAACCCATAGACTTTGGAGCGATGGAACCGGAAGTCCTAAAATGCTAACTCGCTTCCGGGGTTTGCATACAAAAATACGTCATCCCTGAGCCTCCATATTGAAGATCAAAACATCACAACGTGACCTCTCGGTGCAGAAATGTGAAAGATGGAGGAATCGCTCCCGCCCATTTTTGCAGCACCGTACCAATGAATTTCGCATGCTCAAAGTCAATCATTCATGGCCACAAACGTTCAGAGACAGATGATTCTTTTCACATCAGTTAACATCTTGTTGGCATTGTGTTCGGACGCATATGTCGGCTGTACACACATGCGCGGCAACATCTGTCTCGACAGCCCACCCACAACCCCACTGCAATGTTCCTGTGATCACAATCTCATTTCTCTTCAATTACGCCTGCCAATATTAAGCAGATATCAGCTGACAGTACAGGGAGACACCAAAAACAGTTCAACATTATTTCTATGATTATTAAAAATGAATAAATCCTGATGTCATTTAAAACCCCCCAGTCTAGACGGTTACATATTCGCCCTTACTGTATTGCAACTGGAGGTCAAACTTTTATGCATACATTTTCATAGATTTTATAATGTATGCACTACTGATGTTGAAAATATTACGCAGTGTTGACCACCTACAAGTCTAGACTTTGAATTATTTGCTTTCGTACAATTTCTCTGTTCATTTTTCAAAAGCCTAAATGAATAAATGACTGAATTTCAAGATTTTGCATTTTCAAGGCAAAAAGGTTCAATCATCATATCAATCATAACAAAGCTCATTTACATGCAGATCAATATACGTACATCTTATGAAATTATATTTAAACAAGACATTTGGGCAGGACATATGCGACAGACTTTTTACAATATATCCCATAGGCTCCATAGATCCGGATTGGCACAATTTGTACATCCACAAATAGAAAACACAATTTACAAATATAATTTGCAATGCGTTTTTAAAATGGTCTGTAAAATCCCTCCATAGATATGATGTTTCATAAAGCTTATAGAGATTATATTTCTCTATCTCTCTCTATTTGTTTCCTTAAGATGACATCACTGTGCCATGTGCATAATTTTCGGCACACTGAACAATTCCACACCATCTGACCTTATATACAGGCAAACACACACACACACACACACACACACACACACACACACATACACGCGCGCGCACGCACGCACGCACGCACGCACGCACAATCCTCGCAGTCTTCAGAGTGTATCAACACTCAATTGAAATCTCAGATCAGATTTACTTTGACGTGCTTGACTTGAGTAGCACCACGGTTGCTGTGGTAACCAGGTGATCTACACACACACACACGGTTTCACACACGCTGTGTGAATAAGAGACAATGCAAGCTTCCTGTGATGATGTGTGTGTACATTCTGAGCACGTTTTCTTCTTCTCTTGTGAGAGCACACAAAGTGTATTTGCTATATAGTTAGTATCTGTAATGTGTGTGTGTGTGTGTGTGTGTGTGTGCGCGTGTGTGTGTGTGTGTGTGCGCACTCCTTTGTCTGAGATGCTATACAGGCAAAATGGAGTATAGAGAGTCTTACAATCAGACCTAAAAGGCAGAATCATATAGAAATGATGAATGTGTATGCATACGTGTGTGCGTGCGTGTGTCAGTAAATTGAATGAAAGAGCACTCAGCTATTTAGTCACTGGCAAGCAGACAAGGCATAAAAGCTCTTTTCGCCAAAAGATTTGTGGTACTGTATACAGTATATGCAGGAAAAGCGCCACACACATTTGCTCATGGTGAGCTTTTGCCATTGCCTTCCATTGTGTTAAATTAAGCTGATAGTGTTTGGCAAGCTCTAAGAGTTATAGGTTTAAACTAAATATTAAGTCCAAGTATAAAACTATGACATGTTTGTAAATTCTGTTCCTCCAGGTGGTTTACAAGATGAACCTGACCTTATCTAGGGACCAGAATTTCATACAGACTTAGGGGTGGGCTCTTTTGACACGGGCCAGTAAGCAACAACATGGCAACATCTTGGAACATCCTAGCAACAACCCATCAATGCCTTACACTGCAAAAAATGACTTTCTAAATTTGTATTTTTATCTTGTTTTCCAGTACGAATGTCTAAAAATTCTTGAATCAAGATGCATTTTCTTGATGAGCAAAATGACCTAAGAAAATTAGTCAAAAAAATATGAAATTTCAGTGAATTTGAGCTTATAACAAGCAAAAAATCGGACAAATTGGGTAAGAAAAATAATATTGAATTAAGGATGACCTTTTTCTTAGTCACTAAATTCAAGATTATTTTTCTTACCACATTGGCAGATTTTTTTGCTTCTTTTAAGTATATAAATATAATTATTTCATATTTTTTGTCTAAAAACAAGATTTATTTTCTTTGCTCATCAAGAAAATGCATCTTGATTCAAGAATTTTTAGACATTTGTACTGGAAAACAAGACAAAAATACTAAGTAAGAAAGTAAGAATAACTCCCACAAAAAGACTCTAGTGACCGCATAGCAACAAGCTAAGAACCGCTCAAGTAGCTGCCATGGCAACCATGCGCAGCATCCCAGCTTCATTGCAACACATGTTTTCTCCAGAAAATGCCAAAAACCTGTACATAATTACTATTATTACATTAAACCCAACCTCATATCTATATTGTAGATCTTGGCATAACTAGAAATATGTGTGTTCATTATAAAAGTAACCAAACTTTTACACAATTTGTAGTTGTTTGAGTTGATTTGTAGTTGTTTTAGCTGATTTTAATGTTTTATTTTAAAGAGTACATAACATGAGATCATGAAAATGACATTTCATGCAGCGTGTTATGTTGCCGTGTTTGAAAGCAAGCAGTTTGCCAAGTTGTAAATCCGAAGGTGAATGAATCACAAAGTTATTGGCTTGTAAAAAAGGGAGTCGACTCTGAATCACACAAACGAGTCGTCCCCAGTCCGATTCGCCGCGGATTTACGTCACTACATATAGTCTCCGCCTATGTTTGCTAGGACTGCGCGCGAAAACTTCACTCTTCTCCCCCAAACACTGTAGCTCGTGAGCCTCATTCGCGGATTGTAGACCAATCACAGCAGACTAGACCATCTGACCAATCACATCAGACTAGGCTAGCGGAAAGGAGGGGATTAGACAGATCAATCGCGAAACGAATCATTTGAGAGTCAGTCAAGAATGTAAGGTAAGACTAACTGCCTATTATTACGAAATAAAAGTGTTTTTACACCTTCTATGTACATAAACTTGTTGTTGGACACTCCATAAACCAAAGTAGGACCTTAAAAATCCCTCGTTATGTACTCTTTAAATAATTTGAAGTCATCTTTAGGCCGCCTTAATAGGTCACAGCCCTCTGGTTGAGAAACACTTCTGAAGATGGTTCAGCTCACAAACTGCTGGAGGAAGAAAGTGTTGACCTTTAATCTTGTACTCACACATTGAAGAGGTTGAGTCCAATGCGGTAGAGGCGTTTGCGGACGATATCCGTAGAGAGGGTACCACAGGGCGTGTCCTGGCAGTGTGGACGGGGCAAAGACAGAATCATCGTCTCACATGCTGATGTCGAGGTGCTGCTGCTACTAACAGGCTCTGAACTGTTTTCCGCCGTCTCGGACGCAATCTGACTGGTTGATTTCCTCTCCTGCCCCGCCCCTGTGCCCGCTACATCCGATCCGGTTGGCTGCTGTTTTTCCTTCTCTTCCTCGCCGGTTGGCGGCGCTGGAAACTCAGGTTCGGCAGTGACTGATGTTTCCGACTGGCCTGCGTTCTGTCCTCCTCTTTGGGCTTCTGAGCTAGTCTCCTTGGATACGCCGTTACCCAGGGAAACCGACTCCAGCATGGATGAGGACAGGCGAAAGTTACGGTTGTCAATTTGAACGGTCACGTCCCTGAAAGCCATCATAAGTTTACTGGCGCTGCGGGGAATGTTCTCAACACAGCTGCTGTGCGTGGCCTCCTGTAGGGTGGAGGAGTCCATCGGAAGCCCCTCGGGATGAGACCCAGAGGGAGGGACCGCAGAGGACGCCTCGCCGTCTCGTACCAAACTCCAGCTGCTTAAAGCTTCATCGATGGACCTTGCTAATGACTGCACCTAGCAGGGGAAAAGTCAAAGTGAATAGAATAGAATGAAATAGAATACAGCAAAGCAGAGTAGAACAGAAAAAAATAGAACAGTAAAATGAAACAGAATATAAACAAAAAGAACAGAACAAAATAACCAAATAACTTAAAATATAATAGGAAAAGAAGAATAAGAATAAAAAAATGAAATAAAATGCAATAAAATAGAATCGACCAGAATAGAAGAACAAGCAAAGAGCTATAAGAGAAGAATAGACTAGAGAATAGAGAATAGCATGGGATGGGATGGGATCGGATGCGATGAAACGGCAAAACGGAACAGAATTAATAATAGGAAAACTAGAAAATAAGAACAACGGAACGGAACAGAACAGAATAAAAAAGAACAGAACACCATAACCAAATAAGATCAAATATAGTAGGAAAAGAAGAATAAGACTATAAGAGAACAATAGGATGGAATGGGATTGGGATAGAATAGAACAGCGAAAGGAACGGAATAAAAATAGAATAGACCAGAATAGAAGAACAAGAAAAGAGCTATAAGAGAAGAATAGACTAGAGAATAGAATGGAATGGGATCGGATGCGATGAAACGGCAAAACTGAACAGAATTAAAAAATACTAAACAATGCAATAAAATAAAATAAGACCAGAATAAAAGATAACAAACAAAATCCCAGAGAATAGAATATAGCAGGGCAAAACAAAAGAAAAAAAGGATAGAATGAAATAAAGTAGAAAAACAAAACAGAATAGACCGGAAGAGTGCAATAGCAGATGATATATTACACTTAAGAAAACGGAAGAGAACAACAAAACAAGGTAATGGAATCATTTTAGAAACGGCCAGCACATGCTCGTACAGTAAGCGCACCTGTTCAGTGAATGTGTCTTCCAGGTGTGTGAGTGTAGCCGTTGTGCCCACCGGCAGTGACGTTGAGTGTGTGAGAGGAATGCCCATGAGTGAACAGCCCTCCATCAGAGAACGTTCTGCAGAAAACCCGTCCCTCTGAACCCGGACCCTGCGCACCGACATCCGCCGTGGAATCCCGCTCTCCAGAACCGAGTTCCGAATCTTCTGGAAGTTTTTACTCAGCTGGTACTGACGAAAAGCAGTCTGGATCTTACAGGCCGCACGCCGGGAAATGAGAGGACCGCCATACTTCTGTTCCAACTCCTCTGTCTGCATAGAGACAGGGATAAAGCCTTGTATTTGTGTCATGCCAAATTTGTTTTCAGACAGCGTCACAAAGAAAGAACACATTTATTTATGTTGCACCCCATCCTAGCCGTATACGCATTCATTATTTCACAAGTATGGAGACGTTGAGATTAGTTTACAAAATATGCTCATCCTGTCATACTATTAATATCCTCATGTTCCTGCACAAACGCTCATGTGTTGGGGTCTTACCTGTTTTTGTTTGAGATCAGGTGAGAGCTCATATTCTGGAGGATGTGAGCAGGGAGCGACATCAGACTCGGTGTGTTTTTTCTCATCTCTCTCTTCCTCTCTTGCAGCAGGAGTCGAGCTGTAGTTTCAGAAGACACATGTGAGCAGTGACTGACCCAGATTCGCTGTCTTTTAATCTTGAGTGATCAGAAGCCAATGTGCATTCACAGCTAATGAACTCTGCTTAATTACTGCACGCCGCGCATTTAAAATGCAACCCAGCCTTCAGGGGAAATGAGGTGATCACCTGAAGCTTTCAACACTTCGAAATGGGCATTAAACTGATGTTAGAAACATTATTTTATTTACTGAAATAAAATAGGGAAATACCATAACATTTATAAACATAGCAGAGCATTCCAAATTTTCATGTAATCAGCATGTATTGTGGGCATTCAGTCCAGTGTCTGTCAACAAAATCAATCCTCAGGAGTGACATAAAGTCATCCGACAGCAATGTGAAAGACTGATTAAAACTGCGATAGAAGAAATCCAGGTTATCACAAAAAATTTTTTTTGAACTTTTTCTAAATACATGTACAAATATTAGAAAGAGACACAGCATATTTTCTGTTATTTTGATCTGTTTCTCCAGTTTTCATTTTCTGTAAATAAATGCAAATAGAAACAATATTTTGTTTGAAATTTGGGACAAATATTGTTAGTAGTTCACAGAATGAAACAAAAATGATCATTTTAACTATAAAGAGTAAATTCAGAAAAACTGAAAATAATTTTTAAATGACTTTTTTCCGCGCTGTGTATATATACTGTATATATACTTTTATCATATTTTTGTATGTATGTGTATATATATATATATATATACCGTATATATAAAACTATAACATGAAATCAAAAGCTGCTACAAATAAAATAATACAATAATTAATCATTTTGGAGATTTTTCGCTGACATATTAACATGAGCTAACAATGAACAATACTTATACAGCATTTAGTCATATAACTTGGTGTTAATTTAAACATTTACTAATACACTTTTTAAAATAAAACATTAAAATAAATGCACAATGAACTAACATGAACAAACACAAACACCTGTGTTAAGTAAGGGATAATGTACAGGCAGCCAGTTGTATCGCAGAAATAATTATCCTGCTTAGTACACGGCTAATTGACACATGAGGAAAAAAGACATGAAATGTGAATTTGAATTTTGAAATATTTTATTAGCTCATTTTTACCGAATCCAGACCTTACGTGAGGAAAAGCTGTTTACTTTCGGTTTTAAGGTAAGAAACGAGGTTCAAATGTCACGAACAGGCAATTTGGTTTACTCATTTGTAAATATAACGTCATATATGTTATTAAAAGACTATTTAATTTGTCAAAAAAACCTGTCAAAATGATTTGCTGCATCCGTGTTAATAGTTTTGAGTGATTGCCGTGTGTTATTAGTTTTGAGAGGTTGTTATCTGGGAATAATGAACTTGCAAATGTCGCGACTGGCCAATCAGAATCAAGCATTCCAACGAGCCGCGTAATAATATTAAATAACATTAGGAAAGATGAATAAATACTGTAAACATATTGCTCATGTTTGTTCATGTTAGCAAATGCAACTGATATTAATGAAAAATATCTTTGTATTATTCTCTTTATTTTCTTAAAAATAAAGTAACCATTATTAAAACATTAAAATAAAATTTTAGCTGTAACCTTTTCTGTAATACAAAAAAAGAAAGGGAAGAAAAGAAGAAATTGTTTAATTAAAAAAAGAAACCCAAACCAAAGATTAAATCAACCCAAATCTCTAAAGGGTAACGCCCACACACACACTTGCATACGCACAAAATGGCTTTGTCATGTACAAGGTTGTGTTGAATTTGCAAAAAAGCGTCTGTGAGCACCGAACAGATGTTTAAATCATGAGACGTGTGGTAGAGCGTGTTTGTTCTGCTTAACAACACATCTCAAGCCCATTTCCTTTTCCTCCAGCGTCCGTCTGAGCGTAGACACGGCTTTACTGTCAGCACATTAGCTGCTACCCTGGAGTAAAGAGCACTTAAACCCTGCATGCACTCATACATTAGGAGCACAGTGTTCCTGCCCGCCTCTCAGGCTCAGGATGCACAACCTGAAGAGCATCACACAGATGCTATTAAGACGCTCTGTACCAATCATTAGGACCAAAATTAGGACATTAGACCAAATCCAAATGAAACCCCTGGCACCCCTGACTGACATGAGATGTGATATAAGAAGACCAGCGAAATGATGCAGGCAGAAGGGAGTTTGATGTCATTTCTTGTGATGTGGCTTAAATAAATAAGCTTTCTTCCAACGGTACAGGTGTGAAACGAGAAATACTCCAGCATCCTGCCCGTCTTGATTTTCCTTTGATCATTTCTCTCCTGCAAAGCCCCTCCTAAAAGAAATAGTTCACCCTAACAAATCATTTATTCACCCTCATGTGGTTCTTAACACAGTGGGAGAAATGTCTCTGAAGTTTTGTGTTCATACAATGGAAGTATCTTCTTTTGTGCTCTGCGGAAGGAAGAAAGTCATATAGGTTTGTTTGTGTGACACAAGTTTGAGTAAATAAAAGAATTTTAACGTTTGGGTGAACTGTCACTTTAACTCATTTGGGTATTAATCTTTCTGTTTATCAATAAACTTCAATAGTGTGTTCGTTTACACTCGTAGTGTTACTGTTTGTTCAAATCCCGAGACATACTAAGATGCAGATCCTGAGGAGATAACTACCTAGCAACAACCTAGAATACCTTAGCAACCGCTCAAAGCTCTAGGACTCGTAAGAGGACCTATGCCATATCTTGGGCCCAGAACATACAGTAACGGAGACTTTGGGGTGGGCCTGTTACTTACAACCTAGCAACCAACAGAACACCCTAGCAACCACTAAACAATGTGCTAACAACCACCGCATAGAAATGCTCTGAAACGCAATATAAATTCCCTAAACTTTGCCAACAGATTTTGCATACCACATTGACATTAACAGTGTTTATTTGAAAAAACAGATACATTTTCAATCATGTTTTTTATTGTGTTAAAATGTTAGTTCGCTGTATTTTTTAGTTATTACTTAATCAAAAGAACCCAACTGCAGTTTAAGTGATATTATTTGGAATGCACAATAAAAACATGATTTTTGATTTTTTTTAAACTGAGTAATATGTTTTTCTCTACATTTATAATCCATTTACATTTAGGCATTTAGCAGATGATTTTATTAAAAAAAAGTGAGGATACAGTAAAGCGATTCATCTTAGACAAAATCTAGACATTACCACCAGTACAGGTGTGAAACACATAGCAAATAAATGGCTACCTTGCTTCTTATTTCTTCCCTCTTTTTCATTTCTCTCGCATTTGTCTTTCCGTCAAAATGATAAAAAAACGCAAAACTGAAAGCTGACCTTCACTAAAAGTGGCAAAGCTGAGAGTCGTCTATCCGTATCGTCATCTCGGTTTAAAACATAAAATTGTAGGTTACTATGTGCACTTATCCGTACGTGTGTTGAAATCAAATGACGTCAAACTGACATTTGAAATCGTACGCAAAAGCTCATTTTATAAATCATTATAAGCATACCGTTGTGAAACGGGGTAAGGTTTTTATGTACTTGCTCTATAACTGTTTATTTTGAACCCAAAAAATGACAGATTGTTCGCACATTCACACACACTCCTCTGTCCACCTGATTGACAGTTCTGATCCATACCGAACGTTTTCCAGCCACACAGAGGACAATCCAGGGTTAAACTCTACCTGCAGCATAAACCAACTCTATTTCTCTCAAAAGCACACTTACACACTTACACTCCGCTAGCTTGAATCCCATCACCCAGACCGCCTCAGGCTGCGAACACAGGGACCACAGACAGAAAACCACTAGCATTCAACGAGGAATACTTAACTAATGCAGACAGCTGCAGTAAACAAGTTTACCACGGTATGATTCACCACAGTCTCACCCAAAACACTCCCTTTACCATATCGGGCTCTGTAAATTTTGTTTGGCATGTAGAAAGACAAACTCTCCTGTGATTGGCTCATAGTTCAAGAAAGGTGTGATCCTCACCCGGAGCAGGTTATGGAGTCTCCATCTGAAGATTCCGGCGCAGGACAGCAGAACTGGTGCAGGACCGTCTGGCTCCTGTAAAGACCGGATGTAAACATCATTATTGCAATGAATAACTTGCATGTTGTTTCATGCATCCTCTGGTGATTTGTGGAGGATGTGTAGCATTGTGAAAATGTCAAATCTGGGCTGGGATCGAGAAGGCTAAAGGCATAGTTCACTCAAAAATACTTTCTTCTGCAGAACACAAGATATTCTCAAGAATGTTGGTAACCAACAACGACGGTAACCGTTGGTTTTGTGACCAAACAATAGAAATGAATGGGTACCACCGTTGTTCGGACACCAGCATTCTTTAAAAATATCTTCTTTTGTGTTCGGCAGTAGAAAGAAAGTTATACAGGGTGAGAAAAGGATTTTTTGGCTGAACTATCCCTTTAAAGGTTCGAACCTTTGTGACCTTGAGCGAGATACTTAAAGGTGATAAACAGAAATTAAAATGACATGTAACACCACAAAATTGATTTGAATAAGCAAATAAAATCTGAATAAAGGCACAAGATCTACTGTTAAACCTACTTAATCTATTATGCCAATACATTAAATGATGTGCCTACAAAAAGTAACACTCTTTCTCTCGCTGTAAGAAACACAGCACCTCTCAAAATAAATATCTCTGCTATAACCTCACACGTTCGTGAGACGATGTCAGATCAACAAATTCGAGCTCCATGCATAACTGCAATTTTGCCCTGAAACTATCTCATACTTTCTGCCTTTGACAGACGCGTCACGCTTTAATTGCATTCAAGCTATACATTAGTATGTGTGATCCTGGGATGAAACCCATGATGCTCTACCAGCTGAGCTGCAGGAATTTCTAGCGCAACAACAAAATCTGTTCCCACAAAGCCCCTTACAAACACACAGACACACAACACGCTCTGAAACTCTAAGACTAAGCGGTATACCCTTAAGGAAAAGATAGCGTTACCAGAGAAGGATGTATCATGCTAGTTTTGCTTGTGGGGGCGCGCACACACACACACACACACACACACAGGGAGTACTCTACAAAAGCAGCGTAAGATGTGCAGGGAAGCAGATGAGAAGTCGTAAGTGAACACACACACACACACACACACAGCCCTCTTTCTCTCTCTCTTAGTGTGGTTTAGATTCCAGCTGGCGGATAAGCTCCACATGCACTATGGGAATGTCACTTAAAGCCCCACTTTACACACAAATCCGTGTGTGTGTGAGCAAGTACACACATGTATTGTGTGGGTAACTGGCAACAAAGTGTTCTCGTGTTTATTTATAACACAGAAATGAATGCTTTAATGGTGCATAAAAGTATCAGACGTTTGAAAGAGCGAATGTGTTAAACGACAATTATTTTTCTTTCATCTTAAAGAGTGTGTGTTCACTATAAACACACACACACACACACACGCACGCATGCACACACACACACACTTATCAGTCCAAACCGTTTCAACAACATTACAAACCAGCTTCTAGTGAACACTTTAAATGCAAGTGCGTTGCATCATCATCCAATAATAATGTGCAATAAAATATTTAGGCATTGCACAGTGAAATTTCTCTGTTATGTAATCCTCCTGATGGCGCAACGTAATCGGTCCTGACAATTCAATGCTGTTAGATCGCCTCGTGTTAAATGTTCTACTACATGCATGATTTTTCAAGAACTCACTCGGATGCTCGTGGAAGTCCCACAGCTCGACACATGGTGGCAGGTGTTTGTGGGACCAGGGAGCGACAGCAGGGGTCCTGAGCTACATCATCATCTTGATCAGGGGGTTCTGGACTTGCACTGCTGGGTCCAGCGGGCACAAGCTGCATGTCCTGCGGGGAATGATGCTGCTGGGTTGGCGTCCTGTCTCTGCTGGAAGGGCTCGTTCGGGGCAGGCTGGAGGTCCGGGGGGGCGGAGGCGGATGATACCGGGGAGGGTGCCGGTGATGGCCGCTGGAGTCCCGTAGCTGCCGGTTCTCGAGCACTAAATCTTCCATTCGGCGCTCGAGTATGTCTATCCGATAGCGTTGGGTTTGGATGAGACTTTGTTGGTTCTGCACGATGGCGGTGAGCTCCTTTAGATACAGCACCGCCTGCAGAGGGTTATCCAGCAGACTCGACATCCCGGTGATGCTTTTCTAGAAAACGAGAAGAAATGATGCGATTTCAGTGAGATGTTTCAGTGGCAGTGCCACCCAAAATATCCCTCGCGCTGGTTAATATTGAAATGGCTGAACCGGTAGAGAGACCGAAAGAGCGAGAGACCCCCGCCTCCGCCTCCACCTCCGTGCCCAGAGCGCGCATGAAGGGATGCGCGGGATGGTGCTGCTGATGCGAGGATGTCAAAACAGAGGATTGAAGGAGGCGGAGTAACGTTCGGGAGTGACGTCGTATGGCACGCAACAAGGCGCAATCACAGACAAGTTTGTTTCTTTAAAATGTAGAAACGACAAATCGAGATCTGCTATTGCAGTAGTTTTTACAAGTTTATTTACCAACGTTTTTGTTGCTTAGTTACCAAATCAATTTCACGTCCTGAAACGTAAAAACGATTGTTTTTATAGTAGGCTATTTTGTTTATTTGTTACTTTGTCCATATTATTTTGTGCATTAAATGTTTTTGTCAGTTATCACCATTATGAATATTGCCAATGATTTTACTAAAATAAATAAATAAATATTTTTTTATTTTGCTACAGTAGCCTAGCCGTACTGTATGTGGTTGTTCATTGGCCCACTTTTACTATAATAAACCCTTGGCTTTTTTATTTCACTTCACTAATTTAATTTCAAGTTTATTATATAATTATTAGTCCTTCCGTCACTTTCCGTATGACTAACCTCTGTGACTTTTGCCTGCTTATTTATAATGTTCTTACACGCGTTATGATTTATATGACATTCCTGGTTTTGCCTGGTAGTTTTGTTTTGTTTTGTTATTGTTATATTCATAATAACACAACAAACACAACTGGAAAATGTTCCCACGCTCTCATCCGTACGACTTCATGCAGCGATGCGCAAGTACCGCGAGAGCGATTCGAAAGCAGACCGACCAGTGCGCTCTCCAGTCGCTCTCGCGGTACTTTGATGTCGGCAGCTTCTTCGCGTTTTCGTCACTCGTCACATGATAATGCGGAAGTTTTGCGCGTGAAAGACTCGGCGCATCAAGAAGCGGAGCGTCTGTGCTTTTGACACATAAATGGTCAGGTAAAGTGTTTCCTTTTAACATTATTTGTTTTATAGCGCTGGTTTGCTTTATAGACATCGCTTTTCCTCGCTGCTGTGCTTAAATTCACTGGAGATAGTAGGATGATCGCATTGTTCAGATAATGAAGATCAGTGGATGTTGTCACAGATTTACAGTCTTAATAAAGTGTTCGCATAACTGGACACGTTATAACAGTGTTTATTTAAAGTTTTTCTGACCCTGTCTGGAGTCGCCTGTTATCATGTGACAGCCATTGGGTTAAGCCTTTATGTTTGTTTCTCTTGCTTATGCTTCTAGTATATATATATATATATATATATGAATAATTAATAGAATCAGTTAATAAAAAAGATAGGAATAGATGGGAACTCTTTCAACACTGTTTAAAAAAATCAGGTACGATTTTAAGAAGCTGGATGATAAAATATAAGAGAACATTTTTGCAAGTTCTAGGTAAAGGGTTATTACATTAAATATGCTAAACATTTATCCTAAACATTTGAACGGCAGTCTATCTACTGACACACACACATATATACTGTATACATATATATATATATATATATGCATGTGTGTGTTTGTAGGATGACACAGAAACGTTACCTGGAGGGACAGGTGTACTCTGTACCTCTGATCCAGCCGGACCTCAGGAGAGAAGAGGCTGTGCATCAGATCACTGAGGCTCTGCAGTATCTGGAAATCATATCAACAGACATCTTTACCAGGTAAACAAACATACATGATCTTCAATCACTTTAAGATCACTTTCTAGCATTACATGCATGGATTATACAGGACATAAGTGTGTTAACATAACAGCTGTTTGAGCTGGATGCTCACGGCTCAACAATAAAAATATTGTAAAATATAAAATATAACTTTCTATTTTTGTTTTTACGTTGAACTTTGCAAAAAAGCTTTTCTGATTTGCTGGGCGTTCTTGCAGTTTCAGCCAGTTAGATAACTGTACATTGGTGACATATTTAAATCCCAGTAATAATAAACCTTACTGGTTGTGGCATACAAATACAACACAGCACTAGTCTGACAAAGTAACACATTTATCTACTTTGTTTGTATAGGAGAGAGTTTAGGCTACACAAGTCCAGGGAGAGAGATACAATGAAAGTGCATGTTTTGCATAAGATGCAATTGCGTGCGAGACTAGTGAATGCTCAAATATGCTAATGCCAGCTGCACAGGCTGGAAAACCATCCACATCGTTACCATGACAACATGGCAAGTAGGGGTCCAGGGAACATATTTGTGTGTGGGATGAAGCTGTGCTTTTCTAGGTCAGCTCCATTAAGCCGCACACTCACTGTTCTCTATTCTTTTTAACGCCCACCCCCCTTTCTTTTAGTCACTCTTCTGTCATTTTCGATCTCTTCTAATGTAGGGTTTTCAGACCGCACGTGGCGCCGCGGGCTGTAGAACGCATCCACTCCGTAATGACATTATGACTGTACACATGCAGAGATTACGCATTCATTGTCACTGTATTCTGTTTATGTTTTCAGGCTGTGGCAGAGCAAACTGTAACAGCTTTTACAGCCAAGGGATCTTATGCTGTTGTGTTGAGTTTGTCCCCAGGTGCAGAATGGACGAACAAAAAGTTATAAGTGGCCTGTAAACGAGTTGAATAGAATTTGAGTTGAACAGCGGCAACCAAAAGACTGCATAATATTTTGGGGTAAATGTGTTCCCGGCAGGGTGTCCCAGAGCGTGGAGAAGAACCGTGCACATCTTCAGTCCGTCACAGACCGGATCAAACTGGCTCAGGCCAGGGTCCAGAAGATCAAAGGAAGCAAGAAAGCCACAAAGGTGAGGAACCTTGACAGTGAGTCAGTCACACATCGGGAGCATAGAAGAGAAAATGATTCTGGTCCACAGTAACTTAGTAACAGTCTGGAGCTGTAAGTGAATATAAGACTAGAGTCGCATAGCGGTGCAGTGATGTCTCAAGAAGGGACAGGTGATGTGATTTAAAAGATTAAGCAAATTATCCTTCATTTACAAAATTATGTATACTAAAAAATTAAATCAAATGACTTAATAATTATTGCTTTCTAAAGAAGTGATGTATACGTTTGATATAATTCAAAATCTGCTAAAGGGGTAATAATGGAACAACAGTTTTAAAAAGTTAATTTTCACTATTATTTACAACAGGATCCATGGGTTAAAATAACAATAAAAGCATTGTGTATTAAAATCACGTCTTTCCTGTTTAAAAGAATAAACTCGATTTTCAGATCAAATTTGCGACAGCAGATTGTAACGTGCCAGTCTCTTAATAACGTGATTTATTTAAGACACTAAATAAACTTCATTCTGTGAATTAAGTATAATGAATTACACAAAAAGCATTTCAGACGTCTCCAGCGGGTTTTTTAATTACCTAAAAATCCTATATTGCTCACCTCTCAATCATGTTATCACGTCTGTCAAAAGCTTAGCTTTTTGTCTGATGGAATATTAGAACTAACACACTCGTGGGCATCAATCACTTTACTGAATAACTTGCCGGCTTAGAAAAACTAATTATTACCTTCCGATCCATCTGTTTGTAAATCCACAAATCATTTGAATATCGTGACATCAGTGTCTTTCAAAAAAACAATGTGGACATCTTGATTAAGACAATTATCAAAGCTTGATAAAATGTTGTCAATTTTCCAATATTTTTTATTGATAAGCACATTTTGACTCCTATAATATGTGTTTGTTTAGGTATTCTCCAGCGCCAAATATCCCGCTCCAGAGAAACTGCAGGATTATTCTTCTATTTTTGCCGGTGCTGTTGATCCCGCCTCCCAAAAGCGTCCTCGCTTTAAAGTTGAGAGCAAGCTCCGCCCACTGGATGACAAGGCCCTACAGGTAAACGGGTTTCTCTGTATGAAACCTCCTTTCCCCCGTCCCTGCTATTTTTTAGTGTATTTCCGTGTGTTGCAGGAGAAGTTGATGTATTTGCCAGTGTGTGTGAACAGCAAGAAGCGTTCTGAGGATGAAACAGAAGAAGGTTTGGGAAGTTTGCCGAGAAATGTGAACTCTGTCAGCTCCTTGTTGCTGTTCAACACAACAGAAAACCTGTGAGTACAAACACACCTACACAGATTTGGATAGCCAACGCAACCTCATTAACACTGATATAATCATCGCTATGTGTTTTCTCATGTGCAGTTATAAGAAATATGTGTTTCTTGACCCTCTGGCGGGCGCTGTGACTAAAACACACAACACACTGGAAACCGAAAAGGAGGACAAACCGTTCGATGCACCGCTGTCAATCACCAAGAGAGAGCAGCTTGAGAGACAGGTAAGGTTATGAGGTCAAAAATAAAAACATTTCTTTTACTTCAGGTTTGGTTGAAGACAGAAAATAAGAGTATCAGATGTTGATTCATCTCTTAACACGTTCTCTTTCAGACTGCAGAGAATTATTTTTATGTACCAGATCTGGGTCAAGTGCCAGAGATCGATGTGCCATCTTACCTGCCTGACCTACCCGGCATCGCTGATGACCTCACGTACAGCGCTGACCTCGGCCCGGGGTTCGCACCATCCGTTCCTTCCAGTACCAGCATCCCGGAGCTGCCCTCTTTTGGCACAGAACATGATGAATCTAGTGGATCCGGTGAGAGCATTGTCTGAGTCATGTGATACGATTGTATTGAACTATTGTGCATACTTGGAGAACGTTCTCCCCGGTCCAAAAAGACAATTTATTGAAACTAAGCTGTGAAAACAGCATGCACATTTTAGCAGGGTGTCTTTGGGAACATGTTACTATGTAATGTAGGATTACAGAAAATCAGCATGTATTTATATAGATATCTTAACACCACTGCAGCAAATAATGATTTTCATTGTCCGCTTTATTCAAAAGTTCATATAAAAGTTATAAAACAAATACTGTGAAAAAATTATAAATAGATCCATGATATGACTTTTTTAAACGCTTTAGGTTTTATTAATATTTTGAATTGGCTTTCATTTCATTTTTTGTTTTAATGTTAATTTTAGGTACTTTTTTTGTTTTTTTGCTATTTTGTTTTGTGCTTTAATCATTGTGTTATTTATTTATTTTAAAATCGCTATTTAGTTTTTTAGTTTTAGTTTAGTTTATATTCATTTTGAGACAATTTGATGCGTTAACTGTAGTTTATTGTTTGGGCAACATGTCTAATTTCCATTTAATTTTTTCAAATAATATTTAGGCTGTATTTTATTCGATTACAATGAACAGAATTGTTTCAATAGTTTAAGGTAAATATAATAACCCTACTTTAAACATGATTTGCTAATATCAGCTGAATGAATCTGCATTTTGTTTTTTCTTTATAAGACTCTCAATTCAGACTTGAGGCTCCTCCCCCTCCTCCTCCTCCACCACCCCCCCCACCAGAGCCCATCCATGCATCAGCCCCGCCCCCTGGATCGTCTTCAGCCGCACCCCCTCCGCCCCCGCCTCCACCTGCACCAGCCAACACTGCTGATACAGGTCAAACTCCACCCGCAGGTAAAACCTGCATGCAAAAATATAAGTTGTTTTTATTGCTATGATCACAGAACTGAAGCCTTAACACTGACTTGACGTTAGGCAAGCAATGAAAGGCTTCTGTCTAATGAGTGCATACCCTAAAAAATAAAATCATAACCGTATTGCTTTGTGTGTCGTTGAATTAGGTACGGTTAAAGGCGCCCCCACTGAAGTGCTCCAGCCGTCGGACGGGCGAGCCAGTCTGCTGGAGTCGATCCGGAATGCCGGCGGTATCGGCAAAGCCCAACTCCGCAACGTGAAGGAGCGCAAAATGGAGAAGAAAAAACAGAAGGAACAAGAGCAAGGTCAGCCGGGTGTACATACTGGAATTCATCGTACAGAAAAAGCAGTACTGTTAGACAGTGTGTGTGTAATTACAGGATGTTAATGGCTGTTATTAGAGGAAGAACTCATTAGTAGTGTTTACTCATACTGAGGTTAGCGATAGGAATAAACCCATACGTTTTCTACTTTCAATTGCAGTGCAACATGAAAAAACGTAATTTCTGAAAACATAAGGAACTCATTTTCATCTTGAAATATTTGTTTCACCATCGGCGTTGTAGGGAAAAGTGCTGTGGCATTTGAAAAGGTCAAATGAGAAATTTACTTTCATTAAGCCTTTTTAAATCTGTTTGACATTTGCTCTTAAATTGAATAGCCCTGGACTCAGACTCTAAATTCCACTTTTTTATAGATATTATCAATTTAATATTTTTTATTTACCATCTCTGAGAGGTAATGACAGATGATTAAGTCCTTGGATGAGAGTAAATGCCAAAAAGACTTGAAAGATGAAATCTTTTGGACGTATTCCTTCAATGAAACGCAATCTATTCGCTACTTCCTGCAGACAATACAGACACGCACGTGCTAAATTAATGACAGTATTCATAGATAAAGCTTAAACTAACCTTCATCTCGATGTTTTCAGTCGGGGCAGCGGTCAGTGGTGGAAACCTCATGTCTGATCTCTTTAATAAATTGGCAATGCGCAGGAAAGGTGAGTCTGAAATAGACCTATTGCAATCAATTCAATTGCTCGTCACAATTTTGAAACTCGTATAGAAAATATAGATTACATGGTGTAATAACATATTGTATTATTGAGGTTTTCTGAATATGATGTACTTTGACGAAACTGAAGTTTGCTATTTGAATTTTTATTCTTATTTCCATAATTACAGTCCTGTCATTTCAGTGCCTCAATCTGAGGGGCAGTGCTAACGTTTCGCTGTGAATATCTGACAGGTATCTCTGGCAAGGTTCCAGGGGGCGGAGACTCAACAGAAGCACCCAGCAGCTCGGGCGGAGCATTTGCCAGGATGTCAGACGTGATCCCGCCCCTTCCAGCACCACAGCAACCAGCCGCAGATGATGAGGATGACTGGGAGGCGTAACCGTGGTGACCCAGGGTCAGATTATTTTGTAGGACGACACGATATCGTCACTCCAAGGACAGCTGTGGACGAGTCATTTTGCCAGATTTACATTGCTTACGTATTTTAAAGTTCTGTGAATGTACGGAAATGAAGATGTGGTGGAAATCTAGCTGGAAAGAATACACTGAAACTGATTCAATTCATAAATCCAATACATTTTTCAGTTTTTATGCCTCAAATGGCTTGAAAAAAATACCATATTTAATTTGATGTGAAATTACAGTAGATTTTATCATAATGTCCAACCCGAGACTCCGCAATCAACAACATGACACGTCTGCAGAACGTATTTCTATGTAAATCTATTTTGGAAAACGTTCCTATGCACGCTGTCACGTTCAACAGTTTACATAAGAATTGCTTTTATGAATTATTTACAGAGAAATTCATTCATTCAGCCATCAGGCTTGTACTTCAACCCAATTTCATATTTATATACAGAAGAATGTGTTTTGTGTTTTTTACATCGTCTAAATTAAACACTCATCTCTTGCGTTCTGCAGCTTTAGTACAGTTTAAAATAAACTATGTGCGTTATAAATCAAGCATTTAAATCACAAAAACCAGAAGCTTTAATCAAAATCAAGATCTCGGAATGAACTTAGAAACGTTGAACTTCAGAACCTGAGGACAGAGGTGCAACTGAATATTTAACACGTCCTGAGTGCAAACACACATTCATAATGCAGAACGCACAACTGGTACTTCAACACGCGCAGCCGATGAGATCTGTTCAGAGCGACGGCCTCTGGCGCTTCTCCAGGAAAAACTGTGGAGGAATCAAATAAATGATTAGACTGTGAACATACTGCCAGCAAACATGCTCGTCCTGACAGCATCCGCTCATTACAACAGAGAGCACAGCTGGAGAACACCGAGTCACATTAACAACTGTCTGTCTCATTAAAACATCACACAGCTGGATAGACGAGCACATGATACGACTGCATTCTCTATTAAAGTGTTTTTACTTCGTGCTTTTTTTTAAACATCTCACCTTCCTGATGCTGGCGAACGCCGGACCAAAGCTAGTATGCGTGCGTGTGCTGGATCGAATCCACTCAGGAAGTTTCTGCAGCGTGCCTGTTCGTGAGTAACGGTGGTCACACAGAACGATGCACGCGTAATCGCCACGGTGACGGATCGCACGGCCTGCGTGGACAAAGGGTGAGAAATGATGCCGCTTCATTTTTCTGCATGTTGAATATTTAACACTATAATGAATCAGCAGTCCACAACGCATGGCTCCACCCACCGATGGATTGATTGACAGCTTTCATGCAGAGACTTTCTACCAATGCTTTCCCAGGACTTTTGCCATCTATGTGAGGCTGAGACGGGAGGAGACGGAGTGTTAGACATGTCAGATGCCTTTTATTTGTGAGCTGCTTAATGAATTCTCACCATATGTTTGTCCAGGTAAGCCATCTTCTCCTGAAGCTCTGGTGACTTGATGTTGGGATACGGCATTCCAACCATAACAATACATCTGAACACATACACATACAGTTTTTATTTAACATTAAGTTAATGCCTGTTTTCTTAGATATTTTGACTTGGGCCCTGCGTTGAGTCATTGACCACTGAATTTTTATCCAATTTTGTGTAAAAAAAAAAAGATATCTTGGCAATCCAATAGAATGATTCCTGAATGGCATATGTCAAAAATCAGATAAGTTTTTTTTTTAATAAAGATGAGTTAAAAAAACAGCCCTATTCACCTGCCCAGGTCATCGGAGAAGTTGATTCCTTCACTCATTTTTCCTCCAACCACAGAAAATAACAGCGCCCCCGTCTGACCGCCTTCAGCGTTACTGCAACGCTTTAGAAAACAATAAATCATGTAAAACAGCCTGATGTCATCTAACATACTTTTAAGACATACTGACAGATTTTGGTTATTACTATAAAAAATACACAACACCTTATAATACACACATACAGCTCTGAAAATATGTTTTCTCTATGTACTATTCGTAGGTATGCGTTCAGGACTTCAGGTAAATGATCATTTTTGTTTCATTCTGTGAACTAGAGACATCATTTCTCCCAAATTCCATATAAACACATTTTTATTTGCAAAAACTGGTCAAAATAACAAACAATATACAATGTTTTCAGACCTTGAATAATGCAAAGAGAACACGTTCATGTAAGAAATATGATTTTTATCACAGTTTTCATGCTCTTAGAAATAGCTATCATGTGTAGAAATGCAAGTCAGAGGCAAATTTGGAGTGGTCTCTTTTTTTTGCCCAAATCTGAATACCAATCTTCGAATACATTAACTTGCACAAACATACCTGAATACATTTGGAATAGTCACCGAGCACTTGCTCGACCTGATTGGCTTTCTTCGGCTCCTGGAATATCTGAAACACACAACAGCATCTTAACTAACCAGTTCACCATGTCCACATCATTTAAAGAGGTCATATGGCGTGAATACGTGTTTTTCTGTGTCTTTGGTGTGTTATAAGTTGCCTGTGCATGTATTAAACACATAAAATTGCAAAAATTCAAGTGTGGGAACAAAAGATGCATTCTATCTAAAAGCGAATGCTCACCCAGACCTGCCTGAAACGCCTCAAGTAACCACACCCCCACAAATCTACGTCAGTTCGTGGTATGATTTGACTAAGACCGCCCAAATGTATACGCAAGTAAGGTGGGCGTACCTGTCAGTACAATTGAAGAGGAACCTGATGTTCCAAATACGGTAAGAGGCGTTACATTTCCGTCACACGCTTGCAGTATTCCACCAATCACTACGCACTGGTTAACTGGCCAATCATAGCACACCTCGCTTTTCAGAGCTTTGTTAAAAATCTGCGCGTTTCAGAGAGGCGGGGCAAAGAGGAGATTCAAACATGCACAGTATGTGGAAAATACAGCGTTTTTAACCTTAAATCGTGTACACACTTTGCATTACATCTAAAACAAACGATAATATTTGTTTTAGCCGTGTCATATGACCCCTTTAAGAGTTTGCATATATGAAGGCCAAGAGTGTAGCGTCTTCTGTGTTTGTGTACCTTCTTTTTAGACTCTAAGCGCTGGAGGACTCCAGTACTCTCCCAGTGTCCCAGAATTCTCTTCTCGTATTCGTAGGAGGGGAAAAAACAGACCACACCCCCTGGTACGATGTTACACAGGTTTGATAGAACACGACCCGTTTCTTCCATCTAATGCAAGTAAACAAAAAATATAACTTCCCTCAATGTCACATTCAATTCAATTCAATTTTATTTATATAGCACTTTTCACAATGTGCATTGTTCCAAAGCAGCTCTACAGGAGCAAATAAGAAAAACACAGAAAGGTAAAACACAGCACAGTGCATGGTGTTTATAGACCAAGCAAGATCATTATAATAAATAATATCTAATAAATAAATGAATAAATAAATAAATAAATGAAAAGTGTGATTCAAGAATCTGTTTGAAAACAGTTTGGCAAAAGTTAAATCGAATCCTAATTCACTTTGAACTACTATGTGTATATTAGCAGATATATTAGTGGTGCATTGCGTTTGTGTGTTTTACCATCTGTGGCGTGTCCCTGGTTTGAAACGTGAACTCCAACTGTTGTCCTGAGGGGCCAGTGCAAAGGACTGTGGGTAGGATATTCTCAGGGGGTATGACATGACCTGAAGCCATTACACAACATAGTTAAACGCATAACACGGAGCATGGTCAACAGAGAAACGGATGTAAAACTCACCACACGAGAATTCCAAAATGCTCTCTTCTGTTACTCCAGCCGAGAACAGAAGCTGCTCTTTAAAATCCGTAACCTGCAACCGAGCCACACCAAATAAGCGTCGTTTTAAATGCACACGTTGATATTATTTGATAAGCACTATGTAAGTGAAGCAGCTATGTCTCCATTAGCCCATGTAAAGTTATGGTGTGTGTGTGTGTGTGTGTGATCTGACGGGCTGCATGGTTCCTCCAGCGATGATCACGGCCCGGCTCTCCTGGACAATCTGTGCAAAGTGAACGGCTGCGTTCAGTAAGAGAAACTTCAGGCTGCTTTGAGCAAGACATGCTGGATGATGGATAAGAAGAGAGGGAATGTGTGAGAGATTGAATGTTTTATTTAGAGTTTTTCTGTTTGGATGCTCATTAACTTCACCAACCCTGTCTTTGTATTACCACTCGTCCATCTTTGTTGGCGTTCGTGAGAGCAAACAGGAAACTCTCAACCAGCATCATTGGAGAGGCCATGGTGGGTTTGACCTCTACTGCCACCTGCTGTTCTGAAACAACTACAACATCAACAATACACGTGTGATGTAGTTCCCATGGACAGAAAAAATAAGGTAATGTGGGATTTGATTTTATGGTGAAGAATGATGACATGTCATTTGTCATCATGAATGATACCCCAAACCGTGAGGCTCATTAAAAGGGATGGTTCATCCAAAAATAATAATTATGTCATCATTTATTTACCGTCATGACACTAAAGAAGATATTTTGATTTCTGTTCATGAATGGAAGTCAATAGGGGCCAATGTTGTTTGGTTACCAACATTCTTCAAAATATCTTCTTTTGTGTTCTGCAAAAGAAAGAAAGTCATACAGGTTTGAATTGACATAAGGGTGAAAAAATGATGACAGAATTTTCATTTTTCGGTGAACTATCCCTTTAACATCCACTTTTGAGTGCACTTCACCTAGGGACCATAATACAGAGAACATCATAGGCAAGAAACCACCTAGCAACCACACAGCAAGACAAATCATATAAATATAATAATGTATTTTTATATATTTTACTCAATTTAATTATTTCATTATACTGTAACGACAACTGTAAATATCATTAAGTTAAATGTAAGATTTTGTTACCTGTCGGTTTGTTCTGCAGCGTCTGCAGGTAACGCTCGAGTCCTGCTATATGACGATTCTCTTTGTTTTTAGAGCTTGATTGCATGTTTATACCATTGCCTTCGTATTTCTCCACAAAACCACACAACTGCAAACAAGACACAAGATCAATACGCGTGTGTATTTGTGAGTTTATGCACTTTTTAAAATCTTGTAAATGTGTCTCACCTTTTGGCTGATCATGCTCTTCTCAAAATATTTCTGAACCTTTAGTGAACAAAACCACAAAACATGGCAACAGACGCATGGCAAATAGCTTGATATGAATCAGGACACTCAAAGTGTAGTTGTGTAATACCTTAAATAGATTAATGTTATCACACTGAGCCCTAAACAGGAAGTCGTTAATGGTCAGCAGCTCACTTCCTGTTTTGGAAAATATGCAAAAGCAGAGCAACATTGAGTCACGTATGAAGAAAACAATAACCGGCAGTTTATTAGATTTAATGTGACATGTTTGTTTACCTGGTTGACACGACTGGGTGTTTGGATTCTGACCCACTTTACCTGTTAACACACAACAACAGTATTGATACAATTTTCAAACCCACACAAAATACAAAACAAGATCACACATCTGACCTCCAAGCGTGCACACAAGTCCCTCCAACACAAAGAGAATCTGTTTGATGTACATCAGGTTCTTGGCCTTTAATCGACTTCTGCAAACAACACAAAATTGCAAAATATTATGATTGTTTTTCAATCATAATCAAAAGTATGTGTTCTTTTCAATTCAGGATTGCAATATACTGGTTGCTCAAAGAACAGCTGCAGAAAGAATTAAGAGACCATTTCAAAATTATTTTCAGTTTTTCTGAATTTACTCTTTATAGTTATGCGTTTAGGTAAAATGATTATTCTGTGAACTGCTAACATTATTCCTACCAAATTTCAAATAAAAATATTGTTTTTATTTGCATTGATTTGCAGAAAATGAAAACTGGAGAAACAGGTGAAAAGAACATAAAAGATGCTCTATATTTTTTTCAGACCTCAAATACTGCAAAGAAAACAAGTTCAGATTCACTAAAACAGGAATATTTCTACACGTGTTGAGGAAAAGTTAAAAACATTTTTTTTTATGTCATAACCTCGATTTTTATCACAGTTTTGATGTGTCTTGTCATTGCTGTTGGTTTACTGTCACTCCTGAGGTTTGATTTTGTTGAAACTGGAATGACCACAATACATTGAACATTCGGAATGGTCTCTAAATTCTCCACGGCTATATACAAGAAAGCTTTATTTTACCTGTAGCGCTCCGAGTACTGTGAAAGCTGTGAATGAGCCCTGCAGATCTAAGACATCGAGAACACTCATTAGTGACCTGTGCTGAGTGACTGTGTGTGTGTGTGTGTGTGTTTGTACAGGTGTGTACCTGTGCTCCATTCATTTCTACACTGTGTATGGCTGAGATGGTGTCAGTCAGATTATGAGCCTCGTCGATGATGACAATCTGATCTTTCAGTTTGATCCCGGAAGCTTTGCGGGTGGCAGCGTGAAGCAGAGTCTGATAAGGCAACACCACCACCTTTGAAGGAGAGAAAGTAAGCTGCTGTGAGTATGCATACTTCCCTGCTATACAGTGTGCAAGTTATTAAAGCAGTGCTCTGGATGGCACGGTGTGTGTACCTGAGCTGCGGGTATAGACATCCGTGTGCTGTAATAAGGACATGTGTTCGTCGCCCGCCCGTGCTGTAGGAGCTGTTCCACGTCTCGCACCTTCACCAGCACCTCGTCTCTCATTGACATCAGATTCTCAAAACCCGAGAAGGGGCACGTCGCCTTGGCAACACCGCGGCGACGCTTCGGCTCAACGTCTGCCGCCTTTTCTGGTTTCCCTGCAGATGGAGGTCGGAACGGTGTTTAACACATTTCTGTCAGTCTCTCTTGATAACGTAATCAGTGTGTCATTTAAAACAGCAACACCGCTATGTCGAAATTGGCAGACGGTGTGTTTGCGTTTCTGACCGTGTTTGTTTTTCTGCATTTCCAAACAGCGATCATTCATCATTTGGACGCTTCCCAGACGCACAACCTCTGGATTAATGCACAGGTTCTGAAAAATAACAAAACATCATCTGTTTCGCATTTGATTAATGCATCAATGTGAACGATTTCATAATGTTAAATAAAGTGTTTATTAGTGCTGCTAAGCCAAACATTAATATTACTCATACTTAAGGATTACATAGTGGTTTGATCACATCCCTAATCCTCCATAGTGCGCAAGTCGGATGCATAACTCACCCTTAGTTTGCGGTACCGACACGAATGCCACCGTAAAGTGATAGTTCACCAAAAAATGAAAATTCTGTCATCATCATTTACTAATTTTCTTGTTATTTTAAACCTGTATGACTTTCTTTCTTCCGCAGAACACAAAAGAAGATATTTTGAAGAGCGTTGGTAACCGAAAACAGCACTGGCCCCCATTCACTTCTATTGTATGGACACAAAACCAATGCAAGTGAATGGGACCAGTTAGGAGCATTCTTCAAAATATCTTCTTCTGTGTTCCGTGAAAGAAAGTCATGCATGTTTGAAATGATAAGAGGGTGAGTAAATGATGACAGAGTTTTTATTTTTAAGTGAACTAACACCTTACAACTTTTTTCATAATTCCCTCACCCTCGTGTCATTCCAAACCTGTATATGACTTTCTTACTTCTGCAGAACACAAATAAAAGTTATTTTTGGAACGTTGGTAACACCTGAACATCCCCATTGACTTCCATTGTATGAAAACAAAAGAGACATTGCTCAAAAGATCTTCCACAAAAGAAAGAGTCATATACAGTGCTGTGAAAAAGTATTTGCCCCTTCCTGATTTTTTGCATATTTGTCATGCTTAAATGATCCAGATCATCAAATTAATTTTAATATTACACAAAGAAAACCAGAGTAAATACAAAATGCAGTTTTTAAATGATGGTTTTATTTATTAAGGGAAAAAACAACCCTATGTGAAAAATAATGGCCCCCTAAACCTAATAACTAGTTGTGCCACCCTTGGTGGCAACAACTGCAATCAAGCGTTTGCGACAGCTCGCAATGAGTCTTTCACATCGCTGTGGAGGAATTTTGGCCCACTCTTCTTTGCAATATTGTTTTAATTCAGCCACATTGGAGGGTCTTCGAGCATGAACAGCCTTTTTAAGGTCATGCCACAGCATCTCAATTGGATTTAAGTCCGGACTTTGACTAGGCCACTAGTCCTTTATTAAAACCTTTATTTTGTTTTTTTGGTGGACTTGTTGGTGTGTTTTTTAGATCATTGTCCTGCTGCATAACCCAAGTGCGTTTAAGCTTGAGGTCACAAACCGATGGCCGGACATTCTCTTTAAGGATTTTCTGGTAGAGCGCAGAATTTATGGTTCCATCAATTATGGCCAGTCGTCCAGGTCCCATCACACTACCTCCACCATGTTTGACTGTTGGTATGATGTTCTTTTTATGAAATGCTGTGTTAGTTTTACGCCAGATGTAACGGGACGCACACCTTTCAAAAAGTTCAACCTTTGTCTCATCAGTCCACAGAATATTTGCCCAAAAGTTTTGGGGATCATCAAGATGTTTTTTAGCAAATGTGAGATGAGCCTTTGTGTTCTTTTTGGTCAGCAGTGGTTTTCGCCTTGGAACTCTCCCATGGATGCCACTTTTGCACAGTCTCTTTCTTATTGTCGAATCATAAACACTGACCTTAACTGAAGCAAGAGAGGCCTGCAGTTCTTTAGATGTTGTTCTGGAATCTTTTATGACCTCCTGGACGAGTCGTCGTTGTGCTCTTGGAGTAATTTTGGTAGGCCGGCCAGTCCTGGGACGGTTTACCACTGTTCCATGCTTTCTCCATTTGTGGATAATGGCTCTCACTGTGGTTCACTGGAGTCCCAAAACCTTAGAAATGGCTTTGTAACCCTTTCTAGACTGATACATTTCAATTACTTTGTTTCTCATCTGTTCTTGAATTTCTTTAGATCGCGGCATGATGTGTTGCTATTTGAGATCTTTTAGACTACTTCAGTTTGTCAGACAGGTTCTACTTAAGTGATTTCTTGATTCAACAGGTCTGGCAGGAATTAGGCTTGAGCGTGGCTAGTGAAATTTACCTCAGTTATTCAATTCATCACAGTTAATTCATGATTTACCAAGGGGGCAATTGTTTTTCACATAGGGTCAGAAATGTTTGGATTGTTTTTTCCCTTAATAAATAAAACCATCATTTAAAAACTGCATTTTGTATTTACTCTGGTTTTCTTTGTGTAATATTAAAATTTGTTTGACAAATATGCAAAAAACAAAAAATCTAGAAGGGGGCAAATACTTTATCACAGCACTGTACATGTTTTGGTGAATAAAATTAATTTTGAAGGAACTATCCCTTTAAATAGCGTGGCTTGTTGCTATTATATTTCTATGCAAACAGATTACAATTTCATTCACACGAATGATAAGATGGCAAAAAAGCCAGAAACACAGTAGGTAGGGTGAAAATGATGTGTACCTGTCTGGAGCCCAGACTGACCAAGCGAACGGTGTCCCCAAACGGACTCTTCTGCACTTCATGAACAAACTGCGCCAGCTGAGAATGAGTTCTGCTACAGTAATAAATCTACAGACCAAAACAAATATGAAACACGTCACAGTACACATGCACAAATATCTTCAAGTTCACCAATTTAGGGACGAAGAGTGAATGTGCACCTTAGTGACATGATCCTCTTCCAGATCTTCATCATCATCATCGCAAAGCCTAGAGAGACAACCGAATAAGAACTCAAGTGTGGACAACAGACCCACTAACCCATTTCTTCGCCTACAAAATGAATAATACCTGCTTTTGGGTGTGGCCTCCTCATCACTCTGGTACTCTGCTACAATAAGCCCCTCCTCCTCTGGATCTTGCGTTTCTGACTCCGCCCCCTCTTTGCTTCGCTGCATCAACTTTACGGTCTCCTCATCCTCAGCTGCCTGACAAAGGTACACAAGTAATCTGGTATTTTCACTGGGTAAATCTACATGACAGTAAAAAAGCAGACCCTCAAAATACTCACTTTTCTCTTCATAGCATATCTGAGCTGGGCGTTGTGTCTGATCATCTCCAGTCTCTCCTCTCTTTTCTTTCTTTTCAGTTCTTCATCCTAAATACAGTTGACATTTTTTACAAGTACATGACTTGATCTAAATATCTGATCTGTACAAATACCTTTAACTTATTCACTATGTCTCTCTCTGCCTTCTTCTGGACAAACTCAGACACCCAGTCTGGCTCAGATAGTTCAGTGCTGTTCTTCCCCTCCTTCACAGCATCTCCTTTCTGTAAACCTTCAGCATCAACAACCAGAAGTTTGGCGGCCTCCTTTTCCTCGTGCTCTCTCAGCCATGTCAGTGCACCACAAATAAGACTTAGAGACTTTCCCTGGAAGATCAAAGCGAAGTTCAAACCCTCACAATAGCCATCATGTCAACTATTGAAGGCACGTGATTAAAACTGCAGACTGACCGTGCCAGTTGGACTCTCAAATATACCAACTTTGCCTTGATCCAGAGCCGTGTAAAGCGCATCCATAAAGCTCTCCTGGATGGGATAAGGTTGAAAGGGGAAAGGAAACCGGCCACTTTTGCTTTCCATGATGTGTGATTGAAATTAGCATTTAAATTTAGAACAACGCTGTTAAACTACTGACAAAAAAAACTCATCGCAATGACAACGGAACATTACTTCAGTTTGATCTAAATCAAAAACTACATGTATGGATTTCATTTAGATCGCATGTTGCGATAAAGAAATACATAAACGTAACCAGATATGAAACCAAAATAAAGAAAAACGTGCTGATCGCGAACACTTCCTCGAACAAACGCGCCAGTCTTTCCCCTCGGCCAATCAAAACGAGGGAATACTTCTTACAGAATAGGGACGCATGTCAACTTCCAACCCCTCGCGAAGAACGAAAAGACATTACATCATTTAGCAGCGGATTCAGTTAAAACAAACCTAAAAATGAGGGAGCATTCAACATTTTTTTTGTAGAGTCACGACTCTTAGTTAAAGGAATAAGTCAGTGAAAGGCAGTCAATGCTACTATTAGTTAAAGGGAAAAAAGGGAATAAAAGAAATAAACCACATTCAGGCAGGAGAGGCAGGAGAATTCTTGTAATTCAAGACAATTCCAGAATTACATGTGCTGTGGTTAAATCCCCCAGTTAACTTTATGCAGCATTTAATCTCCTTTATGTAAAACCCCTCTACAGAGGATTGTAATATATGTTTAACGTGATATGAACACTCCCTGTAAACGTATCTAATTATTATTAAATTGTACTAAATAAATTAGTATGCATTATGAACAGCATTTGAAATGAAACGATACAAACTGTCAATAGAAATGTTTAATGCGTTTTCGTTAATGACTGTAGTTGGGTGTGTTAGCGACAGTCCCTAAGGTTGCCGTTCTAGACTCTACCGTCTCCTCGCGCTCGCGCTAGCAGCTCTGGAAAGTTCGTTGAGCCGATTCAGGTTGCATCGGCGGGGCCGAACGATATATAAACGCCTCGCACAGTCCGTCTGGGGACTTACAACCGCATTTAACGACCACTAATCGTGAAATACAAACCCTCGAGTCTTCTTGAACACAAAACGTATTTCCAATAGCTAAATTAAAGCCGACTTTATACGTAACGTTACAGACGTCCAGTCTCGACTGATATCTTTGGAGGTAGAAAGACCCGAGAGTCGTTCTGCGAGGAGAGCTAATATATACTTGGACTTATTTTAAGGGAAATAATTGTCAAAATCAAAGATGACTGCAGAAGAGGTGGTGAATGAAGGCTGCAGCATCCCCATCGAGGGTGAAGACATCACTTCGAAGAAAGATGGAGGTGTTTTAAAGGTAAATACTGCAGTGAAATGAGCCGCATTGACTATTGAAGGAGGTGTGACTGAGTGAATGCACGCTAGCGCCAGTGTATATACGTGTTTACTTCAGCATTTTGAAGAATAGACAGCTGTTGCACGTTTTAAAGTGTGAATAAATCGTGTTTTGCAAACTGTTTTGATGGTATAAAGGCGTCTAACGTTCTTTTAGTAACGTTAATTGTGCAGCGTTGCTAACGTAACGTTAGATGTTTCTATGGCTAACGTTAGTCTGTTTAATTCCCGTGTGTGTGCGCTACACAACGTGCAGTCTCAGTTTATTATGCAACTGAGTTAATATGCATTTAAATATAATTGATATATTCGTTGATGTATATTTTTATATGGTCAACATTAGCTTGTTAGCTAAGCAGGTTGTCTGAAGTGTTGCACGCGCGCGCTGTACTACAGTACATTACAGTACGCCATGCAATGACTTTTGCCAAACATCTCCTAATCTAAATGGGTAACTGTGATGCACGAGATAACTGTGTGTTTATTGTGGTCAATAGGTTTGAAATGTGGTGAAATCAATGACACGCCATTAAAAGCACACGTGCAGTATGGCGTTTCTGTAAATATCTTCCTTGTTCTAAACTAGATCAAGAAGATCTGTACAGGTGGACAAGCAGACAGGAATAACTTGTTTGTTTTGCACGATGTGCATGATGATCTACTATATTCAACTGCATTGGATATGATTTTGACGCGATGTATGATATAGTCATTTTCTTTTGGCAGATACTGGTATTTGTCACTTATTTGAACTTTGGTCTGTAAAATAGATCACTGTTTTAATCGTTTTTAAAAAGCAAAAACACATGAATTAAGTCTGCAATAGAAAATATGATATTTGATATATCAAGTTCTTTTTTAACTTGATATATCTTATATTGTTATTTACAATGGAGTAATTGTTTTATTGTTATGAAATATTTTGCTTTGAGTTTAAGGCACATTCCAAATAAAATGTACTATTGGTATAAAAAAAACAAAAAAACAATTCTCTCCAAAGCCTCCATCCCCTACTCCAGTTCACAGCTGTAATTTCATAAAAATGATAATTTACCATTTTATCTCTCGGGTCAGATTTTGCATAGTTTTATGGCATTTGATTTCAACCCACATAAAGTAACTTTGTAATTTTGTTTCGAACTGAGCAGTTACCGATTGCAGCTTACTAGGAGTTTTTTTTTTTTTGCTGCGTCATTAAATCATTTTTATGGTTGGTTTGGACCATTCAACAGGCCAACATTATAAGAGATTAAAACATGATGAAAATCAAAAATATGGGTGCATTTGCTACATACTAATTTAAGCTAATTTATCTGTTATTCGTCTAGCATTGAATAAATGAAAGCGTCAGACGTGAACATGTTTCTGTCCTGCGGTCTTTGAATATTGAGTACAGGGGTGTGGCGCCCAGTGCAACTAACAGATCGATGTCTCTCTTCTCTACAGCTGGTTAAGATGGAGGGTACAGGCACCGAGTTGCCTATGATCGGTGATAAAGTATTCGTGCACTATGTTGGAACGCTGCTGGATGGCACACAGTTCGACTCCAGCCGTGATCGAGGGGAGAAGTTTTCCTTTGAACTGGGAAAAGGTGGGTGCCTTAAGGGTCAAGTGAATTTTTATGATTTCTATAATATTTCCTCCCTAAACTTTTTGGGCAAGCAAATTGCGGAATATAGGCACGGATGCTGAGTTAGTTTTTATTCACAGGTCAGGTGATCAAAGCATGGGACATTGGTGTGGCCACAATGAAGATTGGTGAAATCTGTCAATTGATTTGCAAACCTGAATATGCCTATGGAGCTGCTGGCAGCCCACCCAAAATCCCACCCAATGCTACCCTTGTGTTTCAGGTGAGACCCAGTCATGAGTAATGCACAGGACACACGATACATTGTGTCTTAATGCATAGGTTTATCAAAATCACAAAATTACCCATTTTAACGTGTGTGTGTGTCAGGTGGAGTTGTTTGAGTTTCACGGGGAGGACATCACTAATGATGAAGATGGGGGAATTGTTCGCAGGATCATTACTAAAGGGGAAGGTTACACAAAACCTAATGAGGGAGCGTCTGTGGAAGGTAAACAGGTTGTTCTTACTTGAGCTCTTAACAATTCTTTTCATAATTCTTACACCGTTATTCTTTATGTTAGTGTGTTTGGAGGGCAGTCACGAGGACCGCGTCTTCGATGAGCGCGAGCTAAAGTTTGAGGTGGGAGATGGAGAGAATTTTGGTCTGCCTCCAGGTGTGGAGAAAGCTCTGCAGTCGATGGAGCAAGGGGAGGAATCACTCTTCACCATCAAACCAAAGTAAAAACACACTTCACACACTCCCTTAAAACGTCTCGGAATGTCTGTACATGTGGCTGTATCAAGAAATGTTTTTTTTTTCGCCCTCTTATCTTAGGTACGGTTTTGGAACTGCTGGCAGTGACAAATTCAACATTCCACCTGGTGCTACCCTGGACTACAAAATCAAACTGAAAGCGTTTGAGAAGGTCGGTGTGACCTACTAAATGAAAGCAAGGCAAATGCACACTCGCATATTCAAATTACATGCTAGAACAGACAGCTTTACCTTACAGAAGGGCTTTTCACACTGCGCTTAACCCTGGGTTATCTTCATTTTTAACCCCGGGTAAACAAACATTTCACACTTGTGATTTTGAAGCGGGGTTATCCCCGCATTTTACCCAGGGTTATGAAACCCTGCCCCAAAGAAGGGTTAGCACCGTATTGCGGTGTCAATGTGGGCAGTGTGAAACGAAGCGGGGTTGAATGATACGACCAGGCGCTTAGCAACGGACACCCAATCAAAAACTGAACAGTGCTTACCTCATTTCACAAGAAACACTGCGCTGTGTAAACAATCCTTTGAGGGTTTTTTTTTATTTATTTGTTAAGTAACGTCTTAGGAGGCTTAAAACCGGCAAAAAGGATTTGCGTGGCGTAATTTTTTCCCATATGCGGAACAACGAGGTATTCGGTTATTTAAAGTGACCACGCACTATTTTTATTGAGTCAGTTTGACGCTGCAGTATTTATCCAATCATGACTGTTGACACCGCAAATATGCAAATAAGAATGTTAACCTAGGGTTTAGTGATGTACAGTGGGAAACATCAGGTTATGAATACCCAGGGATATCTCTTAACCCCTGGTAAATTATAAGCAGTGTGAAACGGATAACCTAGGAATGGATTCTGTTTACCTGGGGCTTAGAATAACCCTGGGTTAACGATTTCAAGTGTAAAAACCCTAGAGAGGAAGTCTTATTTCTAGGGCTGCAACAACTAATCGATAAAATCGATAATAATCGATAATGAAATTCGTTGTCAACGAATTTCATTATCGATTAGTTGGTCTGTGACGTCACTTGCGAGCTGCGCAGTTATAAAGCAAGCGCGTCTTCTTCCCTTTTAAAATGACTGTTTTAGATATGTCTCTCCGTGCAGCATGAGCTGCGCAGTTTTAAATGCAGACTTGTCTCTCCGTGCAGCGCGAGGTACGCAGTTTTAAAGTCCGACGTGTTCTGCATGCATCTCTTCAAGCTGCGCAGTTTTAAAGTTTAAAGGGGAGAGGTGTTTTAAATGACAAAATTAAAGATTATATTAGTAAAACCCAATTTGTGGCGTTTGCACTTTGCAAAGTACATAATAGGCTAAATACCCTGATTTGGTGGTTTATTTAGTTCAGAGGTGGGTAACGAAGGACATTTACTTGAGTACTGTACTTAAGTACACTTTTTGAGTATTTATACTTAAGTATTGCTTTTACTTTTTACTGTACTTCACTACATTTGAATGACAAATATCTCACTTTTCATGGCACAAAAAATGATTTCCTTGGCCGACCCTCCCCTCGCTCCCACGTTTGGGAGAGACTATTGTCAGTTGCTTCTAGACACACCTGAATCAACTCACCAGGTGTGTTAATTATCACAACAGAGACGTTCACACCATTTTGGGAGAAGGCTAATGAGTTCAGTTGTGTATACTTTTCCCATATCTGATTTACTTATTATAAGCAAAAGATGTAATTACATTTTTATCCGATTAATCGAAAAAATAATCGTCAAACTAATCGATTATCAAAATAATCGTTAGTTGCAGCCCTACTTATTTCCATAACACAGCACCAAACCGAAGTGCAAAAATAACGCTAACAAACATATGGAGGTCCACAGCAGACATATAGTATTATTGTTTTGTTTATTTATTTGTTGTTTTCTCAATAACCAAGACTTAATTATTATTATGAATCTTACCTTTTGTTTTGCAGCCATATGGTTGAAATGGAAAAGAAAGCAATCGAATGATATAAAGTACCTTTTATGTATTAAATACTCTATTCACAGGATATTTGATCTTCTTACTTCATGAGCTTCGTACTTATGTCATGTACAGTATAAAATATTTTTGGGTTGATTTCCAGCAGAAATAACTATCGTGAGACATTCCGTTACATGTGTAAAAAGTCGCTGTTTTGCATGAACTTGACTTGAAGATGTTGCGTCCTGTCCCGCAGGCCAAAGAGTCATGGGAAATGAGCTCAAGTGAGAAACTGGAACAGAGCGCTATCGTCAAAGACAAAGGAACTCAGTATTTCAAGGTAGAATTTGACTTAATTTTTACATCCCGTTTTAATCTAATCGGGAATTCGATGATCGATGGTTTTACATGTATGCCAGTGATGAAAGTGTCCTTGCTGAATGATCGACATTGATGATGATTGAAGTGTGTTTGTGTGCACAGGAAGGGAAATACAAGCAAGCCGCCGTTCAGTATAAACACATCGTGTCATGGCTGGAGCAGGAATCCAGTCTGCAGGGGGAGGAGGAAGACAAGGCCAAAGCACTGCGATTGGCTGCTCACCTTAACCTGGCAATGTGCTACTTGAAACTGCATGAGCCGAGCCCTGCCCTCGAGAACTGTGACAAGGTAGCAGGATTATAGTTTGTCTGAATGTTTCTTTTTTTTTTAAACACTTCCTTCTTGAGTTTCGTCATGACTAATGTCAGCGTTATCCTACATGAATTGCAAGTAAAAAAATACCGCCACGCCAAATTGGTTGGTTCTCACATTTCCCTATTGTTTATCTTTTCGTTTCTTTGTGCGCAGGCACTGGAGCTTGACTCAAATAACGAGAAGGCTTTGTTCAGGAGAGGAGAGGCGCTGTTCGTCATGAAGGAGTTCGACAGGGCGAGAGTGGACTTCCAGCGCGTCACTCAGTTGTATCCAGCCAATAAGGCAGCAAAGAGCCAGATCATGCTCTGCCAGAAACATATCAAAGAGCAACACGAGAAGGACAAACGCCTTTATGCCAACATGTTCCAGAAGTTTGCAGAGAGGGACGCCAAAGTAAGTGCAGTTGCTGGTTCTTGGTCACCGCGTGATCCAACATTGATCCACCAAATTTCTGTCGTGCTGAACGAATGCATCTTTGTTTTTAACAGAAGGAGGCAGAGCAGGAGAAGAAACAGAACGGCACGGTGATGGAAATCGATGAAAACACACCCCTAGAACAAACCGCAGCATAATAGCACGCTCGTGTGCGTGTTTGTATGATTTACTGTCTTGTGTTTTTTGTTGTTGTTGTTGTTGTTTTTTTAAAGAGGTTTTTTGTACCTTCTATGATGATTTCCCCATGAAATGACTGTTTGTGTGAGCTTGGACGCTTCAGTTTTTAATCTGATGTAGCAAGTCGTTCGCTTTCCTACTGTGGCCAGACCTTTCTGGCCAGGGTGTGCACTCGCATGTGATTGCACACATGTATAAACGCTTGTGTGTGCGTTACTGTAAGGCAGCTGGTCGACCTGGCTGTGTTCTCTCTGCTGAATCTCTTAAGTTGACGGAAGGTGGAAATGAAATTCTCAGCCTGTACTGCAGCCTCTCCTGAAACCAACTCCTTTATGTGCGTGTATTCATTTCAGGGATTATCGTTTGATTGTTCTAGTGAACAACGTCACCAAAATGGGGAGATTTTTATCATGTTAAAATAAGAGGTGCTGATCTACGACCTGCAGCCTTGAAAGACGTTTGTCGTATTGTCCCATCATCTCTCTCCTGGTGAACAAGATTCCAAATGATTGTTCGAAATCAGGTGTACACAGTAATCTCATGGCTGTTATGGGAAGGAAGGAACATTTGATGAATTCTATAATTTCTTGTCCCCGAATCCCTGTATGACAGAGTCCTAACCAGGACGAAATTACGTTTTTGTCATTTGTGCAGGTGAAAGAAACACAAAGATCTGTTCTGTTCCCATGTCCTTGATGCTCCACTGGCATTGACTAGAACAATAAAACAAGCTCAAAATCCTCCTGCTGGTTTTTGTCTAATTACTGCCTTGATTGGAATTGATATGGAAGGAAATATGTATTAGTTTCATGTGAACTGCAGTCTGTTAAAACAGAGAAACTAGAATAAGGTTAGTTTAGTAAAACATTAGTCTTATGTATACTATTTTTACATTAGCAATGCAAGGTTTGAGTGTAATGTGCAGAGGCATGGGAAGTTTTTTATGGAAAGTGTTTATGCTGCCATCTGCTGGAACTGTGGAGCTCTTGCACCTCTTAAAAGTTATGAGCCACATGTTAACAACAGATAATTATAGTAATTTCCATTTTAATACGGTTTAAACATGCCAGATTTAGAAATGTTTAAACGTCATGTAAAAATACAGAGAAAAAACAGATGCACTTAGGTTTAAAATACGTTGATATATTTTATTTATATTTAACTTTTAGAAGATGGTTAACATCAATTAACATATCAACCCCTTTGAATTCATTCTGAAATGCTCCACTTTATTATAGGCTACTATTGTTCATTTTTATCAAGTTAAAATAAAGGCATGAGCTTGTATAGCCCTTTACAGAAATACCTTCATAAATTACAAACACAACCATATCGTTGCTGTCCTTCTGAAACGTCGTATCTCCATATTTTGTGTTTTTTTTTGGCCATAAAGCATTATTATTAGTAACCTTTTATGTTTTTCACTGTGTTTTAAAAAGTATCTAACAAATAAAAAGTATCAAAAAGTCCTTGAATTTAGACATCCGAGGTTTTGGAAGGACAGCAGCGATATTAAGTTTTGTTGAAAGGTCCCAAATACTGACATAACATTTATGACCCTGAAAATGTAACTATGGTATAAATAATTCTGTAATTCAGCACATCTCTTGAAGTGTATCGGTTATGATATGTAACTTTAAACAAGGGGTAGTCATACAAATTCCATTTAATAACAGTATTAAGGACACCTTTATTTGGGAACATGCACAACGTCCCACTTGAATCTTTTTGATGTCACACAAATGTTGAATCATGTCTTGAAGATTATTGTTGATGCGTCATGATATCTGTTGGATTAAAATTTCTTCAAACACAAACATCTCACTGGAATCAAGAGAACTGGAGGTTTTTATGTGCAGTGCCTACATGCTGTGTCACTTGGCAACTCAGAGGCCAGCAGGGACACCAACAGTCCCCAGGCAACACACATGCATCTTCATCAGTTCAGCACCCCCCGGTGTGCATCGGTGGTTTTATGCCTCTTGGATTCAAAGAGCCATTAAAGACATTTGCAACAGGTGAAAAACACCAGAATGCAAAACCTTGCAGCAACTGGTTATACGGGTTAAACTGGACTACCCGCATCACAAATGCTACCCTGCATTCACCTGCGCGCAGCTTCACAATAAATTTGAATGAACATTAACACCGTAGCGTCCTTTAAAGCTCAAATTTACCTGTTTGGGGCGCGCGACGTCACATGAGAGGGCGTGGTCTGCTCAACCTTCGCGTGTTGATGGTCGCGCAGGTTTTAGCGCGCGAGACGCGATTCTGATCGTGGTTTGAGAGTTTCCCCGCGAGTTTGACATGTTTAACGGCAGGAAAGCCTGCACGCGTGATTCTTCCAGTGGATTTGGAGTCGTGTGAGACACGCGGAGCCTGAAACTCGAGTTAAAGAAGATGCTAAACTTTCTTCCCGTGCGGAAATTCAAGCGCAATGGAAAATACATTGTTTTCGGGGCGGTGCTGATGGTGGGATTTCTGGCTGCTTATTTGGAGCTCATGGCCACCAGTGTTTGGAGCGGAACTGGTGAGTTGATGACAGAGTTTGCCGTTGCATTGAAAAACAATAGAAGCCATCACAGAAATGGTAATGGGGTTGATGGTTACAATGGGAATTGTATTGGATTTAATGGAAACTATTCTGAAAATGTTTTGGATTCTGTTGGAATGGAATGGGAACCAAACACCATTCAATCCTACTGGAATAAGGCTCAAAACACATTATATACTGTATTTTTACACAGTTATTGGTTATATGGGTATTTGTAATGTAATTCATTAGAATTGATCGTTTTATTTCATTGTAGCCTACTGTTTACATTACATCCATCCTTCTGTTTTTTGATTACAGTCAATTCTACCAATTACTCTACACTGTTGGTACTAATGCCTATTTATATAAACAAATTCCACTCTATTTTATTTTATACATTCTATTTCAATTGCTGGTTAGTCATATACAGGTTTGTGAACTGAGGTTAAGTGTTTATGAATCACAGGGCTTGCAATTGTTATCATCAGTTCGGCTGTGTCATGCTGTGACCTTCTCATGACAATGTCAGGATTCGCTCAAGTGTGTGATGGGATGTTTCCATAGTAAATTGTGCGTTTGAGGTTTAGAAGGGACAAGCAGTTGAGTTTTGGTGGTGGTGTTGACTTGGCCAAGAAAGTTGGTTGATTTCGTCCCGTTCTCATATTGCAAATGTTATACAAAGAGATTTTTGTGTGAAAGAGCTCAAGTGACCTGCGGCACGGGTTTATCATGTAGTTAGATGTCAGGTCAGGGATGCAAAGCCGGTGTCACACCCTCCTGCTGATGGACAAAATAAATGACATTTGAATAGATTGAATACTGAACACTGCCTGTTAACTAAATCATAAACCAGATAAGATCACTGGACGGACGATTCGGGAACTTTGGTTGGAGGCTTCTTTCTCGATTGTGATGTACTGTCAGTTCCTTGTTCCAACGGCCCGAGCAGAGAAAATCACACGACGTTCCGTTGAACACCTGCTATGTTCTTCACTTGAGCTTTATGTCCCTGAGCTAAGGTGCCTTGTGTTCCTACTAGGTTTTTTAAATGGTTTCATGTTGCTTATATTTAGCAGATTAAAGTGTGCGTTATTGGTGAAATCTTGATCAAAAGGATATAGCAAATGAGATAAACAAATTCACGAATAATTTCAAAGGTTAAGTGCGGTGCTAAATTCCACTCAGTATTAAGGGAAAGAAACTTTAGGTGTGTCCTAAATTACATACTACACACTGTGCACTTCAACTATATTATGTACTTCACCATCTAGTGTATGAAAGCTCAAATGGAACACTACACAGGTTTTAAAAACACATAAATAAGCGATTTCTCAGGTGAGGGCAAGTGATGTCAAACCCATAACTAGGGATGTAACGATTCACTCAGCTCACGATGCGATGCGAGTCACGATTCTGTTCTCACGATGCGATTTACTCACGATTTATTTTTACAAGATGAGTTGAAACAAATTAGAAATGAACAACTTCCCTTGCATTATTTCTTAAATGCTTCACGTTTCTTTGTATAATAAAATAATGTTTTATTTCAAATAACAAAACTAAACTGCAATTTTATAACAAATTAATAATAGAAAAAGTCTCTTTAATATAAACAAACTAATACTGTCTGAGCTTTTCTTGGATTTTTTTGCATTTAAGAAATATCAGCGTGTCCACGTTTAGATTTGCAGTGAAAATAGCGGCCCCTGCTGTTCAAAAAATGTATTGCGATTCAGTTCACACCTCAACCGATTTGAATCGTCACTCATTATAACCGATTTTCAACCGGCTCACGTGAATCCTTACATCCCTACCCATAACACAGTGCAAGTCTATGAGACGAGGCTTAAAGCTAGTCCCAGACTAAAATGAATGTTTGAACGGTCTTAACTGAAAATAACTTGCTCTGACATATCTTTAAATACGTCAGTGCCATTGTTTTTGTCTTAAAATGCACACCAGTCATGTTTTTATAAAAAAAAATGTTTTAAGTGACTTAAATATCCTAATTTAAATCCTGGCTTAAACAAAGCCTTGTCTGTGAAAACAGGCCAATGAAAACGAAATTGTGCATTTGTACATGTCCGTGGAGGTGTCATCGTCTCTGCCGGCGAACTTTGCTCGCCCAGCCCTCGATAGCGCAGCCTCTCATCCACTACAAAGCAAACCTGCAACTGTTGAGCATGTGATAACATGCGAGTGCATTTATTCACCCTTATGTTGATCAAAACCTGTTTATGAATCTTCTGTGGTACACAAAAGAAGATTCTTTGAGAAATGTCTCCGTGGTTTTGTGTTCCTACAATGGAAGTCAATGGGGGTCAATGTTGTTTGGTTACTAACGTTCTTCAAAATAGAAGAAAGAAAGTCGACAGGTTTGGAATGAGATGAGAGTGATGAAATAAATGATGAAACGATTTTTGGGTGTGAAAAGAAGAAAATAATAATGCCTGTTTAATTTTGAGCTTGATATAATATCGAGTAAAATAGAAAATGCACATTTGATTATTTAACTCTTTCATACTGTTTACACTACATGTTAAAGCAACAATTCTGTCATCTTCAGGTATTTTTGGCAGATAAAGATCCTGCTTTATCTTTGTAGAGTCATTTTCCACTGAGGGAAGACATGTGATGTGCTCTGCCTTTTGTGTGTGTGTGTGTGTGCGTGTGCGTGTGGTGTGTGTGTGTGTGTGTGTGTGCGTGTGTTGCGTGTGTGTGTGGTGTGTGCGTGTGCGTGGTGCGTGTGCGTGTGTGTGTGTGTGTGTGTGTGTGTGTGTGTGTGTGTGTGTGTGAGTTTGGACACGCACAAGTGTTTTTTGTAGGTCAGTGTGAAGTGGCGTACTCCTGCGACTGACCCTTGACCCATTTTTTTATTTGCACCAGTGGTCCTATAGCAATAGTTTCCAAATGTTCAAGTAAGAAAAAATGTCTTGCTGTTCATTCAAAGAGCAGGTGCGTAGGGCATAAAGAGAGATGTCTCTCTCTCTCTCTCTCTCTCTCTCTCTCTCTCTCTCTCTCTCTCCCTCTCCCTCTCCCTCTCCCTCTCCCTGTGTGTTGATCGAGAGATTTACTGATTTACTACACTCATGTGTTCTCACACAAACAAAGGAAGTTTACTCTCCAGCCCACATGCAAATACCACCTGAAGACACAGACCTTAAAATCCCGCCCTCCCAACGTTGTTTGCTCAATGGCTTCGCAGGTCAGGTGACTGTAAGGTGAGGCGTCATTTCCACGGTTTCTTGTTGCTATGACGCCAGTGTGGTAGGGTGAGGTTAAGCACACTTGCACATCTCTCTCACACATACACACACACACACACACACACACACACTCACACACACAACACCAGACAAAGTTTTTTTTACATGAACCCCCATAGACATCCAGTTTTATCCCACTGCCTTGAAATCTGTAATGCACACTTTATTTCAAAGCATGTGTTTTATTTAAAGGAAAAGTTGACATTCCCACATGACGTTCAACATGTTTTGAGACCTCCCGGCATCTTCGGAGCACAAACAAAGATATTTAGGTGACATCCGAAAGATTTCCAGGCCTCATAGACATCATGGTTATAGTTGTTGTCAAGGTCCAGAAAAGTACTAAAGACATCGTAAAATTGGTGCATCCGCTCATACTGGCTCAATTGAATTTTTTGTGGTGACGACGATACTTTATGTGCGAAAAACAAACCAAAATAACGACTTTAATTGATTTATTCTCCTCTGTCTTGTCCGTCTATGGTGCATCACGAGAGCACTTCGATGCATGCGCATTCGGTGGGGGCAGACGCCGGCGTTCTGACTGACAACCCGGAAGCGCAACTCTGTGTTTACAAGCAGACTTCGCAAAATGTCTGATGATTTCGATATTGATATTTTATGCCCAACTTTTCAAACCGAATGTGCATGCGTCGAAGTGCTCTCGTGAACGCGCACCATAGACTGACAAGACAGAGGAGAATATATCGATTAAAGTCGTTATTTTGGTTAAAATTCAATTGAGCCACTATGAGCGGATGGACCAATTTAACGATGTCTTTTGTACTTTTCTGGTCCTTGACAACAACTATAACCATGATGTCTATGTGGAGGCCTGGAAATCTCTCGGATGTCACCTTAATATCTTTATTTGTGACACCGGGAGGTCTTAAAACATGTTGAACGTCATGTGGGTGAGTAGACAGTGACAGAGGTGGATTGTATGTATTCCAGAGCATTGTGTCTAAGTTAATTCTTTCCCATATGTTACAGATTCATGTGAACGTGGAATCAGTTTCAGTTTATCTAAAGAAATTGAAAACCATCAATGGCAATTTAATGTCACTCGTGAATCTGACGCGCACTGTTTCGACAGCAGTGGATTTTTAATTAATTGGCTGTTTGATAAAATATTTACTCTGTTTTTCTTTAAGGCGTAACGCTGCAAAGTGAAGATGCCGTCTGGGCCAAATCTGCTGTTGGGATTGAGGTAACAACCCGGGCACGGACACCTCATCACAATTCGTAACTATTTTATGGAGTGGCTTATTCGTATAAAACACGTTTTAGTAAGATCTGCTTTTGTGCCAGTAACAGTCAGCGGTGGGGCTTCTTTATCTCTTTTTTTAAATATTGCACATTTTCACGTAATTCTGATCGTAAGAATTCCTACAAATACGAATTCCTGTGAGATCAGGCTGGACACAAAGACAAACTGTGCAGTATAGTAAATACTGCGCAAATATTTTTATTGTATTTATTTTTTACTATTTCTTTTATTTCATTTGTGTCGTGTGAAACCGTCACATTGCTTGCTAACATACTGCTTGTGTTGTTTCTCTAGTAGGTATACTGATCTGTAAGTAAATATTTGCAGGCTACATGTTGCATATTTAATTTAGCGTGTGGTGTCCAATTATTCTGAATTTTTAATCCCGTTTAGTTTGAAGCGCTGTAATTTGGTAATCTAATTAGTCTAGAAAGGTCTAGGACAGTGGTTCTCAAACTTTTCAGATCAAGTACCACCTTTGATAAAAGTAGTTGTTCCAAGTACCACCTAGTAAGTAAAATAAAGTACTGCATGGATTCGATAGGTTTTTAATGCCAAATTTAATGCGTGTGTGTGTATGTCACAGGTTGGAGGCGATCACATCTCTAATAGTCATAAACAATACTGGACTTCAAAAAACATTCCACAGAAATGGAGACCGGAGGTAATAATGCTTAAAGATGCACACCATGACAGAAACCACAGACAGGTGTACACACATGCAAACAAATGTTGATGTTTTGAGATTAAATGTGCTGTACACAGTAGGGGTGTTAAAGGTTTATGTTTACATAATATATGTCTGTGTACGTACATATTAATTTATCATTTAAATGATATATAAATATATACACTCACCTAAAGGATTATTAGGAACACCTGTTCAATTTCTCATTAATGCAATTATCTAATCAACCAATCACATGGCAGTTGCTTCAATGCATTTAGGGGTGTGGTCCTGGTCAAGACAATCTCCTGAACTCCAAACTGAATGTCAGAATGGGAAAGAAAGGTGATTTAAGCAATTTTGAGCGTGGCATGGTTGTTGGTGCCAGACGGGCCGGTCTGAGTATTTCACAATCTGCTCAGTTACTGGGATTTTCACGCACAACCATTTCTAGGGTTTACAAAGAATGGTGTGAAAAGGGAAAAACATCCAGTATGCGGCAGTCCTGTGGGCGAAAATGCCTTGTTGATGCTAGAGGTCAGAGGAGAATGGGCCGACTGATTCAAGCTGATAGAAGAGCAACTTTGACTGAAATAACCACTCGTTACAACCGAGGTATGCAGCAAAGCATTTGTGAAGCCACAACACGCACAACCTTGAGGCAGATGGGCTACAACAGCAGAAGACCCCACCGGGTACCACTCATCTCCACTACAAATAGGAAAAAGAGGCTACAATTTGCACGAGCTCACCAAAATTGGACAGTTGAAGACTGGAAAAATGTTGCCTGGTCTGATGAGTCTCGATTTCTGTTGAGACATTCAAATGGTAGAGTCAGAATTTGGCGTAAACAGAATGAGAACATGGATCCATCATGCCTTGTTACCACTGTGCAGGCTGGTGGTGGTGGTGTAATGGTGTGGGGGATGTTTTCTTGGCACACTTTAGGCCCCTTAGTGCCAATTGGGCATCGTTTAAATGCCACGGCCTACCTGAGCATTGTTTCTGACCATGTCCATCCCTTTATGACCACCATGTACCCATCCTCTAATGGCTACTTCCAGCAGGATAATGCACCATGTCACAAAGCTCGAATCATTTCAAATTGGTTTCTTGAACATGACAATGAGTTCACTGTACTAGAATGGCCCCCACAGTCACCAGATCTCAACCCGATAGAACATCTTTGGGATGTGGTGGAACGGGAGCTTCGTGCCCTGGATGTGCATCCCACAAATCTCCATCAACTGCAAGATGCTATCCTATCAATATGGGCCAACATTTCTAAAGAATGCTTTCAGCACCTTGTTGAATCAATGCCACGTAGAATTAAGGCAGTTCTGAAGGCGAAAGGGGGTCAAACACCGTATTAGTATGGTGTGAAATGATCTGCTATTGGCGTCTGACCGAGGTTGTATCTCGTTATTGGTGCTGCTAGACCTTAGTGCTGCATTCGATACCATTGACCACAGCACACTCCTACATAGACTCGAAAATTATGTCGGCATTAAGGGAATAGCTTTGAAATGGTTTAAATCTTATTTATCCGACCGTTTTCAATTTGTAGCAATAAACAATGAGGTGTCACGCAAATCGCAAGTCCAGTACGGTGTACCACAGGGCTCAGTCTTAGGGCCTCTGCTCTTCGCATTATACATGCTACCTCTAGGAGATATAATAAAGCGACACGGAGTTAGCTTTCACTGTTATGCTGATGATACTCAACTTTATATTTCCTCGAAGCCTCATGAAACACAGCAGTTCCATCGAATAATGGAATGCATAGTCGATATAAAAAACTGGATGAGTAACAACTTTTTATTACTGAACTCGGACAAAACGGAAGTGTTACTTATTGGACCGAAAACTGCTATAAGTAACAACCAAGAATACTGTTTAACTATTGACGGATGTTCCATAAAACCCTCGTCGTCAGCAAAGAATCTTGGCGTTCTATTCGATAGTAATCTGTCATTTGAGAGCCACGTCGCCAACACCTGTAAAATTGCGTTTTTCCATCTTAAGAATATATCTAAACTAGTCATATGCTGTCAATTCAGATGCAGAGAAGTTAATTCATGCATTCATGACATCAAGACTAGATTACTGTAATGCACTGTTAGGTGGTTGCCCTGCAGGCTTATTACAAAAACTCCAATTGGTCCAAAACGCGGCAGCTCGAGTTCTTACACGTACAAAAAAGTATGAACATATTAGCCCGGTTCTGTCAACCTTGCACTGGTTACCTATAAAGCATCGCTTAACTTTAAAATCTTGCTTATTACCTATAAAGCCTACATGGTTTAGCTCCTCAGTACTTGAATGAACTCCTTTTGTATTACAGTCCTTCACGTGCATTACGCTCTCAGGCGTCCTGTCAGTTGGTAATACCTAGAATTTCAAAATCAAGTGCAGGTGGTAGATCCTTTTCCTATCTAGCGCCTAAACTTTGGAATAGTCTTCCCTGCACTGTCCGGGAGGCAGACACACTCTGTCAGTTTAAATCTAGACTAAAGACGCATCTTTTTAATCTTGCATACACTACTCTTCCATAATATAAATCTTCAGAGGGTTTAGGCTGCATTAGTTAGATCAACCGGAACCAAAAACACAACTGATGTACTTGTTGCATCAAAGAGTACAGAACAGTACTCTACTCTCAGCCAGTCTTGTCTCATTGTTCCAAGGTTACCACAGCGAGCAGGATGCAGTTCATGGCCTGACCTGATGGTAGAGGGAGAATGGGAAGTGGGGACCTGACAAGAGCTGAGATGATAGAGCTGGATAAAGAAGGACGCGGTCTCTTGACATGTCTTCACCACAAAACTTCAAATGCTATTAGATTATTAATGATAATCTTAAACTAAATTTATTTTATTATTAAGTTTATTTATTTTATTTAGCCTTGTTGTGCAAGTTCTCTGGAGCTTGTGCAGAGGCAGCAGCTTTTGCCAGAGGGGAACTGGAATCCCCTGGTTGGGCCTGGGTTCTCCTGAGGTTTTTTTTCTCGATTAGAGTTTTGGGTTCCTCGCCACCGTTTGCATACTGTTTTTGCACTATCTGCCTGACCGGGGGGGCTGCTTTAGAATCTTAAAGTTTTACTTAATTAATATTGCATATAGGAATTTATAGTCTGTTATATTTGACCTGTGCTTCTCTCTCCTTTATCCTAAATGTGTGCTCTCACTGAGCGTGTGTGCGTACTTGTCCGTGTACGTACGTGTGTGTGTGTGTTGTGTGTGTGTGGTGTGTGTGTGTGTGTGTGTGCGTGTGTCTCTGTGTCTGTGTGTGTTGGTGCGTGTTGTGTGTGTGGAGTGTTTTGTGTGTGGGTGTGTCTGTCTTCTGTGTTTTCAACCTTTTCTTGTTTTTGCAGGTACAACTTTGATTGTTTTGCTTGTAGTCAATGTGTCTCCTGTACAGCTGCTTTGTAACAATGAAAATTGTAAAAGCGCTATATAAATAAAGTTGAGTTGAGTTGAGTGTTCCTAATAATCCTTTAGGTGAGTGTACATGCAAATATTTCCTAGTAAATATATAAACATGTATGTTTATGTATTTATAAACACCTAATAAAAATGCACAGTACGCAGGCATGTATTATGTAAACACAAACTTTTATTCTGGATCTGATTAATCGCGATTAAGCGTTTAACAGCCCTAGTGCAGGGAAGTGCTGTGAAGGTAATAGTGAATGAATACCACGGTACTAAATAAAGATCATACACATGTACCATAGAATTTACTTGCTTATAAAAAGAATACAATGATATTAAATGTCAGAAACATATACTGTGTCGCTTTGTTTACACTTTGTAAATTTAATATTATTAAGTATTTCTGTAGTCGCACACATTGATCTTTAGATTTATGTTGATTCTGTGTGTGTGTGTGTGTGTGTGTGTGTGTGTGTGTGTGTGTTTGTTTTCAGTTTAAAGGACAGGTTAATCTTCATGTGTTTGAGGACTGGTGTGGCCCGTCTGTAGCTCAGCTGAGGAAGAATCTACATTATCCACTCTATCCTCATGTATGTACACTCACACGTATGTGTAATGTTTGCGTTCCTCTCAAAGTTCCTGCTTTAAGAAACAGAAAGTGTTTCTTAGTAAATACTTAAAGGAGTAGTTCACTTTAAAATTTAATTTCATGATAATGCACTTTATTTCTTTTGTAAAAAAAAAATTGAGGCTTCTGAGGAAAGCTTTCCACGGTCCACGGTTATCCATATAATGGACTTAAACGGGGGGCTGTTGGTTAAGGTCCAGATTTCAGGTTCATGGATCGCAGCTTCAAAAGGCTCTACACGACACCAGCCAATGAATAAGGCCCGATTAACATTTCGCGTCTTTTCCGCGCACATATTCGTTATTTTAAATGTAGATGTGCGCACATTTTTCTAGCATCGAGATGGAAATAGTTCAACTTTTCGGAGTGCCGCGCGCGCACCGCGGGTCATTTGAAGAGAGAAAACTTTCCAAGAAAACTAAACAATTATATACTTTAAGTTTTTAAACATAAATATATGGCTTGCACTGCTTCAACGTGCAGTCGTGGACGCGCTACATGGAGGCACTGCAAGCGATATATTTATGTTTAAAAAGTATTTAATTTTTTAGTTTTCTTGGAAAATTGCTTGTCGTTTTGCTAGACAACACCCTTATTCATCGGCTGGTGTCGTTTAGAGCCTTTTGAAGCTGCGATGAAACAAAAATTTGCAGTCTCCCGTTTAAGTGCATTATATACAGTAGATAAGAACCCTGGAAAGCTTTCCTCAAAAGCATCGATTTGTTTTCGACAAAAGAGATAAACACACGGATGACTTGTATGACATGTGGGTTCATGAATGAATTATCACGAAATTTTCATTTTAAAGTGAACTACTCCTTGAAGCGTTGGGCCACTTGCAGTTGTTTTGCATTTTAAACGAACACCATCAGATCCTGTTTGTCTTTTGTGGATGAATATCTGTTCTAAAGTTCTTCAGTTTGCCTTCAGTCTTTCTTTTCGCAAACTGAGGACACTTATTGACGGTAACTGAATGAGAAAATCAGTAATCTAAGTAAACGGCAATTGAGAATATTATTTTTACAGACCCTGTGAAAAAAATATATATAACTCGTCTTGTGGGTTTAGCCCTTGTCTGATAACTTTGTGAAGCCATATGTAACATAAACCTTGAGCAGATTTACGAGTTTAATATTTGCAGTCTTTCTTTTCCTGGAAAATGTATCAGAAAGAAGAATGACAAGTCATCTTGACTTCAAAGGCAAATACAAGTGTTTGTCCATTAAAAGCTTTCTGGAATACCAGAAACCATTGGTGCCATTATCATTTGAAATTATCAATTTAGAAATAAAGATACATTTGTTTGCTTTATTTTCATTGAGCTTTATGTTTTCTATCAATTTTTTGTATATTTGAATAAAACGCTTATTCGCTGATACACTCTAGTTTGCCCTGTTTCCAAATAATATTGTCCAATAAATACCTAACAGTGTAATGTATTGTGTTTTTTAAATTGAACCTCAGGGGGCATTATAAGTAAATTTTGTAGAAATATTTTATTTTTTACTTTCCAGTCCAGTATTAGTCTTTATTAATTTTTTATGCACTGTATTTTTCTCCAGTCTCGTAACACTGTTGGAAAACTAGCCGTGTCGCCCAGCTGGACCAATTATGGCCTCAGGATATTTGGCTATATACATCCTTATACTGACGGTCTGTAACACACACAAACCGTGCTTGCAGGGTATAAGATCTTCAATGTTCCGCAGTTAATCATTTCCTGTGTTCAACAGGTGACTTCATGTTCGCAGTGGCATCCGACGATAACAGCGAATTTTGGCTTAGTGATGATGAAAATCCAGACAATCTAAAGCTTTGCACTTACGTCGGAAAGGTACGTTAGACCAATGTTTACGATTGATCCTTTATTCGTTTTACACATGTAGTATATTTACTTAATCCTGTTTGATATGTGCATTTGCAGACAGGCAGAGAATGGACCGCCCCAGGGGAATATGGGAAATATGCCAGTCAGACATCCAATTTCATTACGTAAGTTTAGAACCTCTTAACATGCACCCAGCCCGGCATTTTATAGTGTGTCTGCATTGTTTAATACAGGGCTATTCAATTAGTTTGTCATGGGGGCCAGTTCATGAAAAGTATCCCAAATGAGGGGCCGGAGAGATATGGCTTGCAATATGAGGGATGACGCAACAACAATAAGAAATCCGGTATTTTTTCCCAAATTCCGTTTTTTCTGTTTTAATTTTTCTGGATTCTGTGTTTTCCGTCCTTTACTATACAATAGTTATATACTGTATTTGCCCACATGAAAAAATACTTCAGTATATACTACAGTATTCACTATATTAAAAAACACGCAGTAAATACTTTGAACCATATGGGGGAACAAAAAGAAATTAAAAAAATGTTTTTAAGTCCACTTAAATGTAAATAATATTTTTATAATGTTACTAGCACATTTAATAATATACTCAGTGAAAATTAAGAGGGATGGTGTGGTAAAATGTGGGTGTGTTATACTGTAACTTGTTCAAGTTAACCGAACTTTTATTTTAACGGGTTGCAGCAAAGGGTGTTTGACAGTTGCTTTTCTCACATGAAACTGAAACAGTTCATGTGCACGCGTTCTCTGAAAGCTCCACGAGCACACGCGAAACAATTGCAGATTACATATTTAAACACCATCTGAATATTTCTAAAGTTATTAATGCACAATTTGAATTTTGTTAGCTGTTCGGTGCTACTTTATGGGTTAAGAAAGATTCTGTGCCTTTCTGCGTTAATCTGTTTTATGCCTGGATTCCGCGATTCAATCATAGGGCCCTAAATATGGGAGACCGTATGTTGTATTTTTACATTTTTGCCCCATAAGACACCCAAAGTTTTTTCCTACATTTAAACATGCTGATGTTGTATTTTAAACTGCACAACAACAACATCGGTGCATTATAAGACGCCCAAGCAGGCTTTTCTACATTCAAACATGTTCTTTTGTTGTATTTTAAACTGCATAACAAAAACAGGGAAACTCAGTGAAACAACATTAAACTACACAGGCGTGAAATGTATAGTACAATGCGATGCGAGTCGCTTTGGAAAAAAGCCTCTGCCAAATGCGTAAATGTAAATACTGTACTTTTGTGTAATTTTATTCTTCTACAATTATGTAGGAAAAGTTTCTGAAATTGTCCCCAGAGGAAATAACCTGGGGAAAAAAACAAGCAAACCCAGCTTTAGAGATGTCCTTATAAAGAACAAGAGCAATTGTTGTGAATAAGAAGTCTTTAGGGACGATTCACATTTCGTGTCTAAAACCGTGCGGAAAACGCGAGCCGCACTGCTTTCTCCTTTCTTTCCAAAGCGCCTAGGTGTTTGCGCTCTCCTGGCGTCTGTCGTCGCTAAGCAACCATGGACCACGATAGCCGTTGAGACGAGGAGGTATAAACAAAGGATAAATGGATTATATGCACTGAAAATACCTTGCAATTTGTCTGCTACTAGATGTATTTATGCTGTGATTATCTGTGTCTCCATCTTCATTGAGCTTGTCTATATTGGCCGGTTGGTTCTTGTCACATGACCTGCGGTGCGAGGCATTCTGAAAGTTTAAATATTTTCATCTCGATGCGGCGCTAACGCGCCTAAAAAACGGCAGCGTCGCACCGCATGCGCATCCCAACCACGTCACTGCCTATTTGAGTTGTCGCGCTTCTACATTTAAAATAACGAATATGCGCGGTCAAAAGACGCGAAATGTGAATCGCCACTTAAAGGTTTTCGCATATAAAACTGCACACAATATAACAAAAGAAAACCGTAAACCTGATTTTGAATGTTTAGCAGGACTTGATTTAATGAATCCAGATTCAAGATGTTATTGGCTATGACATAAATCTATATCTTGTAAGGAAAGTTTAGTTTCAAAACCAAATTTCTGTTAATGCTTTATAGACGGTTTCATCGGACGCACGCGCTTCCGGTCTGTGTTTGTTGATCGGTCTGGCTAGTGGCTAATAATGTAACTATTTGTATTAATTTATATTAATATTAGCTTATATTAATAAAATAAACAGTTTGTTGAATGGGTCATGTAACTTTGTCACATTTAAGTTTAGCCAAGTAACGTTTCTTCTACTGGTAACCCAAAGTAATACTGGCTAGGCATACTTTGAACTTGCCAGCTAATGTAATTTACTGGTTATTCTTTTGCTAACTAACGTTTGTTGATGTTGTTGCTTTTGAAACAGTCTATAGACTCGCACTTTGTACACGATTTGTTCTAATTCAAAATGTGTCGTGATTCACAGTCTTCAGATGAACAAAAAATATTTCTTTGAGCTCATCCATAAACAGGATGATCAGGGGTCGGATCACGTAGAGGTTGCGGTGAGTGCGTTGTCTCATGGTTGTATAATGGTTGTGTTATCGTTTACTTGTGGTGATTATACTGTGATTGTTGTACTGTATGTGACTATACTCTGTTTTTACTTACAGTGGCAACTCAAACAGGCTGGAAGTGGATTTTCAATCATCGATTCCAAGTACATCTCTCTCTACACCAGTGAGTGTGTTTGTGTGTTATTTTAAGCTGTGGTTTCAGAAATGTCAGGCAGCGTTGGGACGCTTGGAATAGCTGTTCCTGTCCACACACACCCTGAAATAGAGCTAATGATGGGGTGGCCTCCAATGGCAAAAGTGCTTGTGTGCGCGTGTTGTGATCTCCTTTTGGTTCAGCTGTAGTGTGTCAACACGGGCCTTTGCATTAATCTATGTCAATGTTGGGTTGTATGAATGTGTGTTTTTCTAGGTGTGCGTAGACGCTGGGCTTTGTATACATTGCAGGAACAAAGAAAGAGTGTCAAAAGTGTGTTGACTTGCTATGAAGTCATATACTACCTACTTTTTTTAACTAATGTTTAACAGTAATCATTGCCAAACGATAAATGTTTAATGGAAGCGTAGTGTGTTATGTTGTTGTAAACCCGTGTTGAATTCGTTGAAGCAGTTTTCATGTTGAAAACGCAGACACTTGTTTTGCATTTTTCATGCAGTTGTCAGTGTCTTTTGGCAGTCTTCGCACATATTGACAGTCTAGAAAGAAATGTCAAAAATGTGGCAGACATTTGTCATTTGTCACACTGGAAATAGAATGTCAGTTGCATTGCATTATGGGATATAGTGTGCCAAGCGTTAATTTTTTTTTTAATGCAATATGAGTGTAAAGGTACAGTATATTTGTGCTAAATGATAACCAATGACACGTGTGTGTGTGTGTGTGTGTGTGTGTGTGTGTGTGTGTGTGTGTGTGTGTGTGTGTGTGTGTAGTGTGTGCGCGTGTGTGTGTGTGTGTGTGTATGTGTGTGTCTGCGTGTAGATGAGTCCTCTCTGAAGGCAGGAGAAGTCAGTCACGTTCCTCAGACTGCTGCCAGTCATGTAGCTCCACCCCACAGTTCTTCTCAGGCTCCGCCCCATGGAGCGGACATGTTGAGATCAGATCCACGTGACTCGTTTCATGAGAGTAAGAAACTCAGCTTTCCGTAGTCAGTCATTTTGGGGGGTTTAAACAGATTTCTAAACAACTGTAAACCTTTCCTTCATTTTACCGTGTACTGGAAACATCCATTTTAATATTTAAGTGCTCATTTTGCAAAAAGAATACTAAGCTTCATATAGATGGGTGGTTGGCAAATAAACCATACAGGTGTCTAAACTATGGTGCGACATGGCAAAATGTAGAAAAAACTAACAATGAAGATACATCTCTCATATGCTGTTTTATATTATAAATATAAATATTATTAATATAAAATCATATATTTTTAACAGTTTGCATTGTGGATTCCAAATTGTCCCTCCCCTTGTGTATGGATCGACTTGTTTATAGAGAAGACCTAACACAGGCAGTTTCTGCCAATCTCATATTAATCTTGAGTGACTATACAGTATTATTACACGGCTCATTTGAATGCTTGATTCTGATTGGCCAGTCGCGACATTCCAAGGGTTGTTATTTTCAAATAACAACCGCTCAAAACTAATAACACCCTGTAACCCGGATGCTGCAAATCATTTTGAGAGGGGCAGTTTAATATTACACAAAAATTAATTATAAATATGTCTTTTAATAACATATATGTTATTATATTAGGATATAAGCTGGAAGCGCCACGCCTCACATTAAAATAGTTCCGTTTTAAAATAGATTCGTTTAGTTTCTGTATTAAGTTAATTTAGAAAAATGTTTGGAGTATTTTTTTGTTTGTGGTACAGGTGCTAGCATAGTTTGATTGCCAACTGTGCCAGAGACGTCGATACAAATGCATGACGGACATGAGACTGTTTAAATTCCTCATTCTGTCACCGTAAGAAAAAAAACGTTGGATACATGAGACATAGTGACATGCAACCAGTCCTCCTTACCGGGTCCCAAACTGCTCCAAATATTAGGTTTGTCGGACATAATGTAGCGCCGCACAGACCGAACAGCGCAAAGCATCTTTCATTAATTGCTCTCGTGTTGTTTTGGTAACATAAGCAGATCTGCGCAACACGCACATTAAGTTGAACACATAATAAATCACAAACTAGCATTTTTATAGGCGTACTACTTACAGAACTCTTGTGATTTTTCAAACTTGATGTGCTGTTGTGGTAGGCCAGTTTCAAACCGCATATTTGGCACACTGCCTTTGTCTTGTCCTCACTGAATTTAAAGTGTTCCCACACACCTGAGGTCTTTGGCATTTTTGTCTTCTCCTTCAGATTAACTTAATCATGACGTTCACTTATGGGCGGGGATGCCAGGTGTTAGGAAAAAAAGAATATTCGAATCGCAAAATTGAAAATCGAATGCCAACCCACCAAACGAATATTTGAATGTTCCAATATTCTGGTACAGCCCTACAAGTTGTCAGAATGCATGACATTGCATGTTATTCTGCCTTTAACTAGTTTAAATATAGCCTTAGGTGCTGGAAGGCATTAAGAATGAAACGATAAAAAAAGAAATTCTAAATATTTGCAGTCACGCCAAAAGACACATGTAAGGTTTATTTGACTCTTGTGGAAAAGTAAGAATGTCTGTCTTGTATGTGTTTATTTGTATGTGTAGTTCCATTACTGGACAGGATGCGATTGCGAGGTGTTTTACCCAAATGTTCATATAACCCCAGCTACATTATGAAGGGATATCCTCTGGTGCGCTATCAAGGCCTGCAGTTTGTAAGTACACACACACATACTGTATATATATATCTATATACACACCAACAACATCAGCAATTGCTATGCACACATACAGGTGTAACTTATTTCAGTTTGTTGCAATTGAAAGTCTTCAGATGTTTGTAACAAATGTTGTTAAATGGATTTTTGTGGGGTGTATGATCTGTTGCAGGTGCATCTGTCGTACGTGTATCCCAATGATTACACTCGCCTCTCTCACATGGAGAGTGAAAACAAATGTTTTTACCGCGGTAATCCTTATTATCTGGAAAGGTGAACACTTCAACTACATTCTTTACAGTCTTTGAATCATTTTGTAATTGTCTCTTTGCGTATTACATTTAAATGGCTTCCTTTCAGATACGGTTTCTCAAACTTCCTTCAGCTGGATCTTCCTGAGACAGACAAGTTATATTTCAAGTTCAGAGGTACGATCGAGGACAGTGAATCTGTAGGGTTCATTTTGTAGAAGACATGAACCGCATTTACAATTTTTCTTCTGTATTTACGAGTGGAGCTGTATAGCAAGTGGGAGGTAGTGTGAGGCGGGACATCATTTTGTATATCAGCATTTGATCGGATAAAAAAACATGTTAGGCTGTAATGTTATAGGTTAATATTATATTTAGTTGCCTATTACTGTATATTTAGGCCTTTGTTACATCAGCAGAAAAGGACAGAGAACGTTACAATATTGTTATAAATGATAAAATTACAAAAATCAAATAAGGAAAAAATCTTTTGTGCTGACAAATTGTGTACCATAAAAGCATGTAGTGTACTTGCTGCACAAGAGTTATTTCACGCATATCTTCCTGTAGGAGATAGGATGGTAGGACAAGGAATCAAGATGGGAAGAAATGATTATGAAGGATTGCAGGATGCTGAAACGTATAAGAATCAGAAGATGAAAGTTATGGAGAATGACAATTATCTGCCAAGGTATGGCGATGATTATAATGACTTTTTACCTCAGGGACAACGAAAACTGTTCTCTGTTCAGCAACACGATGGACAATTGAGAAACAGAGTTGATAGAGCGCTGGACAACTCGACGAATGAAATACAGGAACAACCTGAAGCAAAGAAATACCCGGAGGAACCACAGTACCCAAAAGCACAACAGAAAAAAAGAAAAAAGAAACGGCGACAAAAGATGACAGCGCAACAAAACCTTAATTACATCCAGAACTCACCTTCTGAAGTGAGGAACCAGGGTCACGAAAAAGACTCACAGGGGATTCAGAAAAACCGTCAGAATCCAGAACCGGCTCAAAGAGTGGATCGCTGGAGGTCAGATGTGAAAAAGCTAGTTGACCTGTCGACCAATCAGGATGGTGGCATTGAAATCCAGCCCCTTAAGGCCAAACACAATAGCAGTCGCAGAGATCTGAACCGCGTTCCAGTCAATGACGGAGCCGTTCCGATGGAGAACGGACCAAAGGGTAATGAGTCGAAAAAATTTGACGAGCCAATGAAAGTCGCCATGTTAGATGGGGCTGTGGGAACCTATTCTGCCGTGTTTGAAGAGCAGAAACATGTTGACATCAACGATTGGTCAGGTAATAAGACAGTTTTTATGGGAGAACATGTTGACAATTCTCCCAATGAAACATTAGACACATTAAAAGTAAAGAAGACCAAAAAGTTGAAAAGGGATCGTGTCAAGGCAGAACCATTCCAACGGCTACAAGGCGAAACATACGAAGATAATAAATCGATACGTGTTTTGAAGGACGACAATAAAAATAATGTCAAGAATCAAAATTTGGTTCATTACCTTACTCAAAAACCTCATCATAAGCCGTCGTCTTATGAGCGTGATGCTGTTGCTGCTCCGCCCAGAGAGGAATATGACAAAGATTGGGCTCGCTTTAATGACGACAGAATAAACGAGATAAAGGATAATGCGATGCACGTAAGTGAGACCGATGTTGAAAACAATGAAGATGATGACTGGGTGGCTCAGGGTTACTCCGAGGAAGAGGACTATGACTTGATCAACAGAGCTGTGTTTGATGTGGAAGTCAACTGGGCTCAGACATTCCAGGTGAAACCTTTGGATCTGGACAGCATGCGCTCGGATTGGATCGATCTGAAGTGTAACGTGTCTGGAAACTTGCTGCTTAGCGAATCTGAGGCTTTGACTGTGGTGGATGCTTTCATGAAGAAACTCAACAGGAAATATCCAAGGTAGATTTTTCTTAAATCTAAATCTTATTTTTATGTGCTTTGGCTTTTTTATTCATGCAACAACGTTTTGAGGACCTGAATATGCACGTTTTGAGTCTTTTGGAAGGACTTGGTCGAGCGAAACGTGTTCGTCGCAATGCACATGTAGTCCTATAGACCATTTTGCAAGATGTCCAGATTCGCTTGCTGTTTCAACAAAATACAACAAACAGAACATTAAGGACACAGTTCATCCAAAAATACAAATTCTGTCTTCATTTACTCACCCTCGATCTGTATACATTTCTTTGTTCTGATGAACACAGAGAAAGATATTTGGAAGAAGGTTTGTAACCAAACAGTTCTTGGCCACCATTGACTAGTAACCAAACAGTTCTTGGCCACCATTGACTACCATAGTAGGAAAAATGACAATGGTAGACAATAGTACCCCAGAACTGTTTACTTTTCTACATTCTTCAAAATATCTACTTTAGTGTTCAACAGAACAAAGAACATTATAAAGACGTTTTTCCTACTATGCATACTTCATAAACAGCATGAGAAGTATGGAAGTATGTCATTCTCAACATTAATGGATCTCTTGACATTAGGTTGGTGTTTGTGTATGTTTAGTCAGTTTTCTCTACAGCGTATCGTGAACATTGAGAAGAGGTCTGATTATCCTCGGGGCAGTAGATATCTTCTGGAACTGGACCTGTTGGAGGCTTCGGGACGTCACCTGCGTCTGGTTGACTACATCTATGTGAAGAGAGTTGATGACTGGGGTAGTAAGCAAAAAACTGAAGAGCTCATACTATGCAATCCATCCGGCTTCTTCTGGAACCCAACTGCCGCGGTCCACTTCATAATCCCAGGTTACAAAAAGACTTTTATATAAATTTAGATGGGCAGTGCTGGTTTATCTCAACTGGTTGAACTGGTTAAAGCTACCTGCCGAACTATCTTATCTGGTGTGATTTATAGAATACAATTCATATCTATGCATTTTTTGTTTTATTCTGTGAACTACTAACATTATTCCTACCAAATTTCAAATAAAAATATTGTTTTTATTTGCATTTATTTCCAGAAAATGAAAACTGGAGAAACAGGTGAAAATAACAGAAAATATGCTCTGTGTTTTTTCAGACCTCAAATACTGCAAAGAAAACAAGTTCAAATTCACTTTAAGCAATACAAAAGTAATATTTCTACATGTATTTAGGAAAAGTTAAAAAATCACTGTTCTCAGGTGTCTTGTCATGCTGTCAGTCTTTCACATTACTGTTGGATGACTTTGTCACTCCTGAGGTTTGATTTTGTTGAAATTCAACAGACACTGGACTGGAATGGCCACAATGCATCTAGAAATACTGATTAAATGAAAATTTGGAATGGTCTGTATTTTCAAGTTGCCGTGTAGACTTGATATGCACAGAAATATTATGCGCATGTGTTTGTATGTCTGCAGTGAAGAATCAGGCCCGTTGGGTACAGCAGTTTATTTCAGACATGGAGGAACTTTACCTCACCGCCGGAGATCAGAACTTCAACATCATCATCACTGACTATGAAAGCACTGATATAGACATCGAACAAGCCCTTCAAAATGCTGTTTTGCCCAGGTATATTAGGACATTTACATACATGCAAACTCATTTACTGACCACGAGTATGTTTAATCTCATAGTCATGAGAAACTGCTTACGTTCTGTATCGTAACATAGCGGAGATGAACCCCATTTATGAACTGTTCTGAATATATACATTAGACTAAAGACAATATAATGAATGTTATATTCTTTCAGGTATCAGTATCTCAGGTTGAGTGGAAACTTTGAACGATCGGCAGGGCTTCAGGCTGGAATAGACCTCATTACTGTGAGTTATACAAACACGTACTTGCGTTTCAAGATATTCAGAATGACCTTCAGAATGTGACGTTTTTTGTTAGAACACAGTTACGCAAATATATAGGTTGACAGACGGGTGGGACATCCTATCATTGCAATAATTGGACTATCATTTTAAAGGTGCAATATGGAGGTTTTAGCGGCATCTAGCGGTGAGGTTGTGAATTGCAACCAACTGCTCACTCCACCCGTCCACCCTCCCTTTCGAAGCACTACGGTGCCTCTCACAGGACAAAGACATTGTTGCGTTTTCGCTTCATTGTCGAAGGAGACAGTGTATTTATGAAACACGCTCTGTAGAGCCGAAACAACATGGTAAATTCCACGCAAAGGGAACCCGCGGTGTATATAGATAGAAATAGCTCATTCTAAGGTAATAAAAACATAACGCTTCATTATGTAAGGTCTGTATACACCTCTGAAGACATAGTTATGTATATTACTTACTTACTTACTTACTTATGCTTGAAGAAATATCTGCTCATCGTATTTTTTTGTTATAAATATTTGTTATTTAGTTTCTCAGGTAAATGTTCCTTGATATAAGAGTTTGTAGATATTTGTACTGGGAAACGAGACAAAAGTATTGCGATATTTATTTTATTGCATATATATATATATATATATATACAGTATATATATATATACACTTTTTTAAGAGATTTGCGATAATACCATGTATTCTGTACACAGTAAAATCTCCAGTGTTAAAAAAGGTCAAATTAACACTGTGTTTATATAATCCACACTCTCAAAATGTGGATTATATAAACACTGTGAGTGTTAATTTGACTTTTTTTAACACTGGCGATTTTGCTGTGTATTTGGTAATAAAGTGTATTTTATCATTTTCATGTTTACACATGTACATGTATATTATATATAATATTTTTCCCTTCCCTAATTCTATTTAATTTAACATTCTTACTATATTTACTGTCTATCTGTTTTCAACATACTTTCTGTACAGTTGCTTTACAGCAATGCAAAATTGTACCAAGCACTACAGTATGTAAATAAACCTGACTGATATTGTTGTTTGCTATCAGGATGTGAAGAGACTTTTGCATTGCCTCACTTGTCTTTAATGCATATGAACTAATTATGTTACCAAGTAAATTTCTTTCTCAAAGGCTCTCTGTCTGTCTGTCAGGATGATCACAGCATTGTGTTTCTCTGTGATCTGCACATACATTTTCCACCTGGCTTCATCGACACTGTGAGGAAACATTGTGTTGAAAGTCACATGGCCTTCGCTCCCATAGTCCTGAGACTCAACTGTGGCGCTTCGCCTCTGGAGCCTGATGGTACACGCTTTTACACAAGACTATCTGCAAACACATCTCTGTTTAGATGTAAAACCACACATAGACATGCAGTAGATTGGCTCTGCGTGCTGTATATCGACATTTTCAGGTACTGTGATTAATGTTTGGTTTGTGTGCAGGTTACTGGGAGGTCAATGGCTTTGGACTTCTGGGCATTTATAAATCAGACCTGGACTCTATTGGGGGCATGAACACCAAAGAATTTACAGACCGTTGGGGTGGAGAAGATTGGGAACTACTGGACAGGTTAGACATGATACACCAGCTGAAGTGTGTGAGGGGGGTTTATGAAAACACCCAAAAATAAAATTTCATGACAACCTCATGCCTCATCAAGTTGTGTGTGAGTTTCTTTCAAAAAGCACAAACATGCATCCTTTAAGTAATCCAGACGACTCCAATGGGTTAATAAATGTAAGAGAAATTGAATATTTTGAGCTTATTTGGAGATAATAAAACACTTATTGGCTTTTGAGTGTCTCCTGACGAATTATCATATTATATGTAGTCACGAGACACATGTTTTTTATATTTAGAATAGGGCTGTCAAACGATTATTCGCTTGTGTTTACGTAATATATGTCTGTGTACTGTGCATATTAATTTTGTATTTATAAATACATATACAGACATGCATATATTTAAGAAGAATAAAATATATATATTGTATATATATATATATATATATATATATATACAATATAAATAAACATGTATGTGTATGTTTTTGTGTTTATAAATAGACGCCTTTACTGTTAGTAAACATTGTGATGCATTTTTGTGGGCGGAGCTTAGGTGAAGGCAGAAAGATCCCCCTGACGGCATTACTAATGCTAGGTAGCACGTTTTGTTTGCTTGCTTTTTGACAATGACTAGAATAAAATCCGATTAAATTTTAACATGCAGGACCGCGATTGTTTTTGAAAAAGTTAAAGTCCCAGTGAAATAAAAAATGACAATGACTCTTTTTCATGAAGTAATGCAGCGTTTATTGTAAATAGTTTATCAGTAAGCGGGTTTCCATCACTCTGGTTTTATTCGCATTTTGAAGTTTCGCATCAGAAACGAGTGATGGAAACGCCAAATTTCGAATTAAAAACCCTTAATTCGCAAAACGTTTTTACGCTCTCTTGAGGTGGTTTTTCATTTTTGCGAAAAAGGGTTAATGCGAATAATGGGAGATGGAAACGCATTTGCCTAATAAATTCCTCCAAAAAGTCACATAATTGCACTATGAGACGGCGTAACCTGACTAACCAGAGTACCGATCTTGTTACACAGCATCAGAAATGTTGTGACGGTCATTCTTAAATGCCTGAGCAAAGTCGTCAAAGTATTTCTGTAATTGCCTCTTAGAACTGTCACGACTGTGTTTCCCAAACAGCAGACATCCACAAAAGCACCACATTTATTGTGTTTCGTAATCGTCTGCTTGCGCAAGTATTATTCTATATGAAAATCATTATATTCAGTGGCTTCTCTTACTTTTCTTACTGATATTTAGTGGTAGTTTATTAGGAAGTGACGGTTGACTATTTGGATGGAAACGGTGCTTATTCGAAAATGTTTTATGCGATATTCCAATTTTGCGCATAAGCTAAATTCGCAACTTTGGATGGAAACCCGGCTAATGTGGGTCATTCTCTTTTTAAAAATCGTGTGCCCTCATAATCTTTAGCTAAAATCTGAAAATGCACTTCCGTCCTGTGATGACTATCCATCAAGATGACGTATGTTAGACGGCTTGGGCGGAGCATCTGTTAACTCCTCCCCTTTAACTGTCAGTCTGCTGCCAGTTCCATTTCAAAATGCAACGGCTGTTTTTAAACAACCAATCAAATTGTAGAGAAAGACGAAAGCCACGCCCACTATTTTTATCATTAAAAATTCCATTTAGCTGGGAAATGTGTCATAAATACAGAAGTAAAAACGATCGCAACTTTCGGTTCACGGGGACTTTAACAAACTGACTGGATAACCTCCAGTTAAGTGGCCTGACATCTACATCTACCAGACAGAGAAGCCAATCGTGTACAGTAAAGATAAACTGAGAGCGTATACATCTATAGATGCCTGCGTGTACTAACAGTGGCAAACGTTAGCAAAAGCATTTACTTGAACACAAACCTGACACATAACATGAGCCTTCTCACTGTTCCCTCTCCCTTTATTCTAATGCACTTGTGACAACTAAAGAAGAGATGACAAACAGTTTCATTTATGTTTAGTTTCTGGCCGATAGTTAACTGCTAGTTGTATAACTAACAAAGTTAGCGAGCATACCCTTTGAGTTCAAAAGTTAATGCTACGTGAAAAATAACCTCGTTCTCCATGATTTGGGCATATGTGAGATATTTTTAGACACATACCCAAATCATAATCCACACCAACAACAACAACTTTTAATCTTAAGTGTTAACGCGAGCATTTTTGATGATCGTTTCTGTTCAGTCCGCTCGTTTTATTGTGTTTAACTAGCTGTTGTCAGTGTTTTTGTTTGGCAATGGCAGCAGGTATGTGTTAAAATATCAAATTGGAGACTGTATTCTGTCGATTGTGGCACTAAACAACACAACAAGATGATAATTTAAAGTCCTTATGTAGCCGAATCTGTGCTGGTTTGTATGTCGGGACGTCGGCGCAAAGGGGTCTATACAAAATTAATATGCACAGTACAGCACTAATTTAAGATCCCTCAAAAACGTAAATTGTTTCCTTTACGTGTCTCATGAGTAATGTTTTGAATGACCGTTTGCTCATTTGACACTTTTGCTCATTACTATGATTATTTTATAATAAAAATATCTTAATGTTGCTCTTTACCAATAATGAATGTAGATGGTTACTAATAACGTTCAACTTAAAATGTAGGGAAAAAAATCATAGTTCACCAAAATATGAAAATATAAAAAATGTAAAAGTGGAACCACGTATCATGTATTTGACACACGTGAGAACCAATGAAAAATACTCAAACATGACCATGCACATGACACGAATATGACAACCAGTCACACAAGACACATGAGGACCAATGACAACCAGTCGCAAGACCCCCATAAACCACTGAAATTCATCATATTTTTATTTGTGTTTAACTCCAAGAGTTGATGCTATTATTAGTTTTTAATTGTGATTTTGCTCTTTTACAGTTGTATAAGCAAAAAGTGCATTTTGAGTGACTGATGTTATGTCACACGGAATAGTAACTATAAGAATCATGATTTCCCTTTTTCTGTGTTCCTAAGGATCCTGCAGGGAGGGCTGGAGGTGGAACGACTCTACCTGAGGAACTTCTTCCATCACTTTCACTCAAAACGTGGCATGTGGAACCGCCAGATGCTGCGGAACACATAACCGGGTCTCACCGCTGCTAAGCAACGGTTGCTGTGGCACTTTAAACTAAAACTCGGCGTTTGGTGGACCTCAGGGCATTCCAGATGTGTGAATGGTCAATGGCCTCCATCCATCACTGCTGATCCAATGTGGTTTGGTGTGATTTTTGGTGGAAACGGACATCTGTGATCGCTGGAGTTACAGAGAAGTTAAGTAACTGTGTACTGTTAACATGAACTCTCTTGCCACTGTCGAGATCTTTTTCAGGTGTTTCTCCAATGACAACAGCTCCCCCTGGTGTTCAAAGCCATGAAGAAGAACAAGAGGAAATGCTTTTGGATTGGTCAAGATGTCTGGAACGTCATTGACCCTTAAGATTTTTGTTGTCCAGGTCAAGTTTTGGCTAATTCTGTTCTGACCGACGGGATTGTAATGTTAAACGTGATCCATGTATATAATGGAAAATATGTGTATTTAAGGCGAGGCAACTATTCAGGTAACTATGCATATTGGGCTGAGGATTCCCCTTTGCACACTGTTGTACTGTATGTTTTATGCTGTGTGACCTCTTGGGGGCTGAAAGATTAATGGGTCAATCAAAAGATGTGCAATATTCCAAGAGACACAGTCGAGCGTAGATTTGACTTGCAAAATTATTCAAGACTAGTATTTGTTTGCCACATCAATCTCACAAAACATGTCAAGAATTATCAGAAGAAATTAAAGGGACAGTTTGCCAAATACGTCTTTATTTGAATTTGATCATTTATTTACAGTCACGTTGGTCCAAACCTGCATGACTTAAACAGAGTGTAAAGACAGAAGGTCAGCGAATGACAGTTCAGTCACCATTCACCATCACTGCTTTTTTCTATATAATGACAGTAAATGGGGACTGAGGCTATCGGTGCTTAGCCTTCTTCATAACATTTTCATCATTTTTAGATGAAGTTATACAGGTTTGGAACAAAATCGTGACAGAACTTTTACTTTAGGGTGAACTGTCCCTTTAAGATGATGTCATTTTGCAACATAAAAATAAAAATTTTGCAACATAAAAATTAAAAGTGGTTAATATGTTTACTTTGTGCAAAAAGACAAAGGGGTTTTCCGTTTCATACGCATGTTCTTAACACATTTCAGAGAGTAAAGCCAACAGATAAGTTGACATGTATGTCTGCAACACGTGATGTGCGGTATTACAATAATGCTCTGATAAAAAAATACACTGACTAAAGTACTGACTATGTTTAGCTCAATGAACGTTGATGTGCCATCTGCTATGCTTAAAACCAAAACATCTATTGTCTCTTGTAAAGAAATTTCAGCGCTGTTTTTACAGAGATTATTTTTAATGGTTCCACATACTTTAACTGTCATGTTGTTCTTCTGTTCTTGTGAGCTTTTTCGTTAAAAAAGACGTAATGCATTGTAGATATAACAGTCGGTAGTTCATTACATCCCGAAACCTACTGTAAATGTTTCCGATTTATTTATTTTGGCTCGTGTTTTAAGTGAAGAATCCACTTGAAAGCTGTAAAATGGAAGTGACCTTGATGAATTCTGGATCACCATAAACCTTCAAATAAAGTTTCTTCTCTGTGGGAAGTCTGCGAGTTTTAACTGGTCTCACTTCTGCCCTCTCAAAAGCCTTATTTTGAGAAAATGTCCCCTTAGAGTAGACCAGCTTGGCTCCTTTTCCAACTTTCACAGTTGAATAAGGTCAAACTCAAAATTATGGGTTCCATAATAAAGAAGAAACTTCTTCATAATAAAGAAGAAACTTCGTAATATGACAACAGATAGTCGTGTCTTTGGTAAGTTCAGGTCTTCATCTACAGCTGGATTTTTTTTAGGAAGTGCTCAAACAATAACACTGAAATGATCAAGAAGGCATATTGAAACCACAACAAAAACATTCTGAAACTTCAGCTCTTCATACAAAGATTTCATAGAAATTTAGCCCCTGATTCCAGTGTCTAGAGTATTTTAAAAGGATTCTCACCTGCTCGCATGAGCTTGTAAAATGGTTATAATAAGAACAAACTGGAGACACTGGCTCCGCTACTGGATTGTTAAATGCTACAAATGACTCTTTATTGTATTTTTGATTATTTTTAGTAAATGCTCAGGCCACTTATTTGGAGTTGTTTCATACTTCTTTTCTGACAATATGTTTATGTGAATTACAATACAAGTATTCACGACACACCCACTTAATATCACTCTCAAAATATTGAAATAATCAAATATTCTTTTACATGTTTAATGGTGATTTGTAGTTTCGCTTGCATGAAAATGCTGTCTTTTGGTGATAAGCTATTATTTTTTCATCAAACACACACTCTAACCTTGTTGTTCAAATGCCAGTCAAACCAGTTCACGCAACTTACCAACTCATCTCTCTGCATCTGACATCTCTTTTGTCACCCTCGGACAGGTGACGGACCAAATAAATCACAGTCGGAGACTGCTTCTTTTGTCCTCGAACAGAAATGCTCGTCAGTCACACAGTGTGAATATTCGGAATAAGTCGATTGTCATCTGCCGGTGGTCAAGGTGACCTCACTCCATCGACATGTGAGAGAAAGCCGTATTTGTCAATCTCACAAGGACAGGAAGTTTGAGTATTGTATGTGTGTGCGTTATAAATATCATGACAGTTGGTTGTTCCTGGAGGGCCATGACTCACAGTTCAGTGCAAACTCTTTTATTTTTTTCTAAACCTAAAGGCTTATTTGTTAGGGTTTGAGATAAACTCTGTGGGTCGTCCAGGACTGGAAGTGATTGAGGTCTGAACTTTGACTTAAAGGGATACTTCACCCAAAAAAGAAAAATCTGTCATCATTTACTCACGATCGAGTTGTTCCAAATGTGTATACATTTTTTTGTTCTGATGAACACAGAGAAAGATATTTGGAAGAATGCTTATAACCAAACAGATCTTGACTCCCATTGATTCCTATAGTAGGAAAAATTACTTTATCATTTTCTTTGTTCTGTTGAACACAAATTAAGACATTTTGAAAAATGTAGGACAGCAAACAGTTCTGGGGCACTTTTGACTACCATTGTCATTTTTCCTACTATGGGAGTCAATGGGGGTCGAGATCTGTTTGGTTATAAGCATTCTTCCAAATATCTTTCTCTGTGTTCATCAGAACAAAGAAATGTATACACATTTGGAACAACTCGAAGTTGAATAAATGATGACAGAATTTTCATTTTTGGGTGAAGTATCCCTTTAAGATCTGGTCCATATTGCAGCTGGCCAAGACCATCTCACTCGGATGGGACGTGACCAACCACACTATGTTTGTTTTAGTATGCGTGTCATTCTGAAATATTTGAATTGTTAACACCACAAAAATAGACCAGTGTAAAAAGTCTATTTGATGTAACTAACCTGGAAAATCTATATCAGATAAGTAAATAAAAAATCTCAAAAGCACTCATTTTATACAATGGAGTTATTGTTACAAAGCCAGACAATCAGAAAATGTGCTATTTTGTAACCAAACGCTCACTGAATTGACTGTTTGTGCCATCAGAATCTGAAACTAGTTCTTATAATAAATCGCAAACAACTGTAGCATCATCGAAATTTTAATAACTTTAAAGATGTGATTAAATTACTTTCAAGTGATTTTCCTTTATGTTGGACTTGACTCAATTCTAATACAATAACAAATACACACACCATTTACACAATTATACACTATATATACTGTATATACACTCCGTTCACTGTCCACCACCAGCAGCATCAAACATTTTCTTCCTGCCCTCCATGCCTGACATGGCCTCGACGTTCTTACGCCAGTCACCCACCTCTGACGACATAACCTGTCAGACAGAGATGCATTATGCAATTATATCCAGAAAAAAAATCTGGGTGAATCTCACAAAACCTGTGAAGAGAGTGTGTGTTATATTTTATTAGCACCTTCTCTTGTTTGATGTCTTCTTTCTTCACAGATTTAAGGTTAGCCCTGAGATCCATGGAGCCCTTGTGTTTGGAGCCCAGCAGAGCTCTCATCATCTCATCGGCAGACACACGCACCTTCCTCAGGGCCGGTTTCTTAAACTTGCCACCTAAATCTCGCACCTTAAGGTTCAACTCATGGATCTTTGACACACAGAGATGTTAGTCTCTAAATGCTCACCCCATCTTAGTGTGTAGAGTGAAATAAACTTTTATACTCACATCTCTGTTGTTTTTATTCACTTTGGCCTCAAAGTCGTATCTCTCCTCGTCCACTACATCGATTTTGGCATGAAGTTGCCGGCACAGTTTCTGCACATGTGCAACATAAACAAAAAATGAACACAACCAAGTTTTTTGTTAATCGATGCATAGGCACATGTTGTATTTCTCTACAAAAATTGTTTTGATAAAAAAATGTATATTTTGTTTTTAAAAGATATTAATATGTCACTAACCTGTAGCTCATCCATTGAGAGGCCAGTTACCTGAAGGGGTGGCATCTTCTCGGCCAGATATCTCACCTTCTCTTCATCCCGACTCACTTTCTCCTGTTCTAGATCGTCAATGGCTCTTTGGAGCAAGAGGATCTGAGAAAAACACAAATATCACAAATATCTACTAACCTACGGAAAACATATATGTCAACATATTTACTACACAAAAGTTTACCATATGGACTTCTATTGTTTTTACGTAAAGCGAATTAATTTTGACTAGAATGTAACTAACCTAAAAAAACTAAAAATACTTTTATAATGTCAATATTATAAAACACAACAAAACATTATTTCGTTTGTTCATGAATTGTTTGTCACACATTTATATTTACTGTACCTTTAAAGAGAGTTTTCGCGAGGCAGAGATTTTGGACTTTGGCTGAAAAAATTAATTAAGATGAATTGATTGATGATATTATTATGACTTATACATTCAAGAATTTAAATGATTAACAGCTATGTGATATTTAAAAAAAAGACCTTGGCCTGCACTCCTCGAGGGGCCAATGGAGCAGGTGCCTTTAAAATAAGAGACAAAAAATACATCAATCAAATAAATCAAGATTAAACATTTTAACCTATTCAATAATTGTGTAAAGTTATAGCTGTACTTTTAAAAGTTGCATGTAGAATATATATATCACTTACATCGCTGCAAATGTTTGTTGGAGAAGACAGAGAGGGAAAAAGAAACATAAAAGTTACAAAAATGAGATAAACAATGCATTTAATAATATTGTTAATAATAATAAAATGACATCAAAATAAATGCTACAAGAAATTACACTGAAGTGTGTTCAGAGCTTTACAAAGTAATGAAAAAATGAATCAATGAATAATTCATACTTACTCGTCTGCCATTGTGAAACCTACAAATAAAAAAGTCACATTCATGAAATCCAAAATAACAATACTGAATCTGTCATATATACAGTTTGTTACATTAATAAAAACACACAAGTCTAAACTGCAAAACACCCTAAAAAATGAAGAGAAAAAAATAATTAAAAACAACAAAATAAAGCTGCTGTTCTGTGTTGAGAGATGTCTAGAAAAGTCATGGCAGACACAGAGAGAAGTTTGTTACCTGAGGTGCTGCCTGTGGGATCAAAACAGCTTCTAAAAACACAAAGGCACAGAGACAATTGTTTTTATGTGTGACAGTCACCAGCTTTGTAATTTTAGCTCGCAGACACATGCAGGAATGAGAACGAATGAACAGCTGTCCTCAAGCTGAAGCTGGGCACTGTGTGTGTGTGTGTGTGTGTGTGTGTGTGTGTGTGTGTGTGTGTGTGTGTGTGTGTGTGTGTGTGTGTGTGTGTGTGTGTGTGTGTGTGTGTGTGTGTGTGTGTGTGTGTGTGTGTGTGTGTGTTTGGATGTCCTGTGCCACAAGGACAAAGCTTTTTCAAGCTAACTATATATCATGCCTTTACAATATGACTCAAAAATATATTTTTATATGCATCTCCATACAGCCAAAAATGGAGCTGCCTTAAATAGATGTATTTATACAGCAATGGAATAGTGCAAGTCAACAGACACGTCTGTAAATGACAGAAAAACCGTTGGTCATAAAGTCTTCACCTTTTTAGTGGGAGCACATTGCAGTCAAATGACAAACCATTGCATGACAGCACCTTTGTAGAATCACATGCAGACAAATATTGCTGTATGTTTACAAATGGGGTGTCACAAGTGGTGTTGGCAGACGTCAAATAAAAACGGTGATTGTAGGGGATTTCGCATCCATATACCATTTTGAGCCACATCGGTTACAATTTCTCTGATGCCAAAATGATGATGCTAAAAAAACAAAATTGAAGATTTATTTGACTAATAGCATCTTGTGTTTCTATGAAAAACCAAGAGATATTGAAATAATAGGGTTATTGACTCAATTCTAGGCGTTCCATGGAGTGGAGGCCATGGAGTTCAAAACTGATATTCTGACAGACACAAAATAAAATATAAGAAAGCTGTTGTCCTCTCTGTGTTGACACAATTTATTTGCACCTGGCCCCCATCGCCTCACATGTTCATCAACAAACCTTTCTTCCATAAATACTCACTATAAATGCCATTTGCCTGCCAAGACTTATGCTGCAATAATTGCCATTTAAACACAATTTTTGTCTCCTCTGTAGTGTGGAATAAATCCATTTTTAAACAACGGTTAAACGTTCGTACTCAAATGCAAAAAATTAAGAACCATAAGACCTGTTGTACCATTTAGAAACGTGTCTTACATTCAGGTAAACCTTTATATGCAGGTTACTAGTTTACTCACTGAAGATTCAATGGTAAAACTGTCTGTTGAAGGTCTATGATCTATTTCTTCAGTAACCTTTCTAAGCGATGCCTCTCCCTGTACTGCGGTGAGTTAACTGTCTGTCTGGCACAGTCTCTATGTGTGAACTGCTTGGGGTGTGAATACCACTCATGCACCCTCCTCCCTGCATGTCTGATCATCCAATATTAGCACTTTTCCACCTAAGGTAGTTTAACGAGGTGAAAACCCTTCCGATCTAAGATTTCGTTTAAAGCTAATCCGATATTTATGAGATATTGATCCTCAAACAGAAGCACACATGGTCACGTGTGTCATGCTATCACACAAACTCGCTCAGAAATGCATGATCCAGCCAACACGACACACATGCACTCACACATATGCAGATAAAAACCTCTGATGACAATACTTCAGGTGTGGGTTTTATACAACTTATTGTTAATCAACTTATTGACGAGAATGGGAAACCATACACATACCAAAATGTTATTTCAACATGTTTTTTTTTGTAAATGAAAAAGAGTTCAAGAAAGTAATTAAGGCCATTCCAGTGGACAATAACATTAACCAAACACTCAGAGGTAGACATTAATGATTCAGCTTTACAAAATTCTCAACTTATTGTAAATGGTCTTTATCTGTTTGATAATCGTTTTAAAAATAGCTTTATTAGAAACTCCTTTAATGTTGGTTCCAATCCTCCATGCAAATCAAGATGAGATAAGCCTTACCATGTTGCATGACTAGTATCTGGACATTACCTTATAAATACATCATATCTAACAAAATAAAAGAAATAATGTACAAAATTGTTCATAGATGCTGTAAATGTAACCATTAGTAGATTTATACACACAGTTTGTGATTAATGTACTTTTTGTAATGCACCTGTTGAGGATATTGAACACTTGTTTATGCCCTTATTCCCTTTCATTCTGGATTGATTTTAAAATGGATATGACCAAAAAATTCCACATTAACACCTTAATTTGGAGCCATGTGATATTTTACTTGGGCTACAGAACCCTTGTTTGTCTGACAAACAAAATTATATTCTTAACCTTTTTATTCTTTTAGCCAAGTTTTACATTCATAAAACCAAAATAACGCATTCAAACCCATCTTACATTACTTTCTGCCCTACAGATCTTGATTTTTATTTTAAAACCATTTTAAATCTTAAAGCACAAAATAAGAAACTTGAATAAACAAATAAGTTTTTGAAGCTTTTCAACTTTTTGTGATTTAATGCCCATTCTTTATTTTTCATTATTTTATTTATTTAATATATAGCCTATATTGTTATTCTTTTTTCTCTTTTGAATATATTTGTTTTATTTTATGTTTATGGTGTCTTTGTTATTGTATTTTTTTTCTTAACAATTACAAACAAAATGGCATACGTAACAATTTTACATATACATATATCTTGAGCTTACATCGTACTTATTAAACAAGAACAGCTTATACACGCAAAACAAACAAAAAATAATAATAAACATACAGAAATAATACAAATAATATAAGAAAGAAAATAAAAAATCTTAACAGAGGCTCTCTCAAATTCGTTGTTATTGTATTAATCTTTGATGAAAGAAGATTGTTTTTATATTCACGACCCGGAAGTGTTCTGAACATTACGACGTCCCAGGCCCGCCCATATGCGGCAGCGATGCGCATGCGCCCGACCCTGCGCAAGACCACCATCTGAAAGACGGTTTTATTTGGAAAATTAGCTGTGTAAACATCAATATTGTGACATGATTCCGATTAAAATGTCTCACAAAGCCAACACTGCACCTTCCTGAGATCTAATGATGACAGAATACGTGTTTTAATGAGCAGCAGGGTCGATGGAGAGACTTTAACGTCAGATTGAACCCCTGAGGTGAAACTGGTGAGCTGCAGATAAAAACACTAGAATGATATTGTTTGTGTAATGAATACATGTACAAATTATTCAAAAACGTGTTTTGTGTCTGATATGATGCTGTTGGGACCGTCAACAACGTTAACGCAGCTAAACCGCTAACTGCCCGCATTATGCAGAAATACAACTCACACATAACATAGTTATTCCTGAAATAATTATTATCTCGTTATTTTAAACGCAAGTGACGTTGAGGTTGTGAATTTGTGTCTAATTTAGTGTTCATGAAATAAGGTAACGTCACATGAGGTTAATGAGGCTAATCTGTCAACTGTCCTGAGGTAACGTTAAACACCTGACATGTACTTATATATATATATAATTTTCTCTCGTATTTTGTATCTAACTTTCTATGATTTTATAGAACCAATGAAGTTATCCATGTTTACATTAATTATGTAGTATATAGTACTGTGAATTGGTTTATTTTCAGATTTAATCCTTCACTAATTCTGTTATATAGGCTATGTGTTACAGAGAGGTTTGATGCTTGAATAAATAATGTCTTATATCTTATATTTCACATTTGAAAATATTCCCACAATGGTCCACAGTGTTTTTATTTTAAAATGTAAAAAACCTCTTAATTACCCCAAAAATATTTATTTATGCAGAGCTCTCATTTGAAGTCACTCACATTTTAATAGTTGAATACAAAACAATCTTGTAATTGCATTACTGGGCCGTGTGTCTATCCTCCAGCCTGTCAAAAGCACCTTTTGTGATCACCTGCCTCAATGTTATTCTCTGTCTGCTATTTTCTGTGTTTTCATCATTCACAGTGAAAGTCATACATGTTAATGTTTGTTTAAAATAAGACTAGATGAATCATGCCTGGGAAATTAAAGGCGAAGATTGTTGCGGGACGGCATCTGCCCGTCATGGACCGTGCCAGCGACCTTACCGATGCCTTCGTAGAGGTCAGTCTTGTTTTAATATGACATGTTACTCACTGCACAGTGCATACTGAATATTAGATCATTGTATCTTGGTTGTGCTTAAAAACCTAGGCATTTTAGCTAGGTTTTGAGACACTCCCCTGGTTATAAAATAAAGCGGTCCTTGCTACATTGCGTTCCTCAGGTGAAGTTTGGAAACACAACATTTAAAACTGATGTCTACCCCAAGTCCCTGAACCCTCAGTGGAATTCAGAGTGGTTTAAGTTTGAGGTAAGCTTGTTCTTCTATTCTTATAGTTTGCTGTATTTTGCGCTCAGTTTAAGTTTATTAAAACTGTTAAGTTTATCATCCCTGCAGGTTGATGATGAGGATCTGCAGGACGAGCCGTTGCAGATAACAGTACTTGACCATGACACGTACAGCGCTAATGATGCCATAGGAAAGGTGTACATTGACATTGATCCATTACTTTGCAGTGAAGCTGCTACTGTCATCTCCGGGTGGCTTCCCATCTATGACACTATACATGGTGTGTATCTGCAAACAGGTCTATTATAGAGTAAATAAAATACAGTGTATACTGTGTGAGGGGATTTTGAGTTGCGCTATAATGACATACTGTTGTTTAGGTATAAGAGGAGAAATCAATGTGCTGGTGAAGGTTGATCTCTTCAATGACCTGAACCGCTTTAGGCAGTCGTCATGTGGCATTAAATTCTTCTGTAGTAAGTATCTATACTATCAGCTTTTTGTCTCTTGTACTGATTTACTCTGTTGATGCTTGCTCCACTATTTGCCCTGCTTTTTATTTTTGTTAGGCTGATATTAAAAAAGTCAAAGCTCTCTACAATCTTCTAGGCCAAGCAGAAAGATAGCATTTTCTTATTTTATATTTCAATGAGTTGACCAGTTAAAAACTAATACAAATGACAGGTTGTTTTGCAGCTTTTTTTTCTTTTGTTGCATTTATTAATTCTGTTTATTGCTAATGCATTTTATTACTCAATGTTAAGACCACATGCCGTTGTCGTGATCATGAATTAGTATTTATTTTAATATCTTTTTTCTTACAGCAACCTCCGTTCCACGATGTTACCGGGCTGTAATGGTTCATGGCTTTGTAGAGGAGCTTGTGGTAAATGAGGATCCAGAGTACCAGTGGATCGACCGAATCAGAACTCCTCGTGCATCTAATGAGGCCCGACAGAGACTTATCTTTCTCATGTCAGGTAATAATATTCACTGAAATACAGAAGGTTGTATGCCAGGTGAATGATGTTGTCAATGTTTTTTATTTGCATTCCGTTTGAGTGTCTGTACAGTAAATGCTTGTCTATTTGTGTTATAGGTGAACTGCAAAGGAAGATTGGTCTGAAGGTGCTGGAGATGGGAGGGAACGCAGTGGTGGGGTACCTGCAATGCTTTGATCTGGAAGGAGAATCGGGCCTCGTGGTCCGTGCCATCGGGACAGCCTGCACACTGGAGAAAATCAGTACACTTCCTTCCACGGCCACACAACCCAGTAACTCTTCTCCTTCAAAAGACATGAAAGAGTGAGTGTTACACAAACTGACAAAATAAAATGCTATATCAGCATCGAGTTTTGCCTTGATTTTTCAAGAGATTTTAAAATGGGTATTGTTTGGCTTTGCTTAGAACAACCGTAGTTCATCTGCAGTACACAAATGTGTAGGATATTTATTATATTTATAAATAAATAATGGTGCAAATATTTGGTCTGAAAATTACGTAATTATTGAAATATGGCTATTCTAAATAAAGCCATGCATCGATACCATTTAAATCATAGTGGAATATTGATAAAAACAAAACAGGTTTTTCTATTAGATCTGGTCTTTGAATCTGAATTTAGACATCAGAGGTCAATCATTTTGTATAACAATTGTTACAAGCATTTTATTATATTTGAAGAGTTCATTTGCAAAAACTTATAACTTAGTTTTTATTCATTTTCATAAATCATGTTTTTTATTGTGCATTCATTTATTGTGCAATCAATGTATTTTTCCCAGCATATGTTAAACTCTTCTTTTGTTGAACAGGAATTAATGCAACATGAAAGAGTGAAAATGTTGTACAATTACTTTTTGTTCATATTTCTAAGGCATTATGTGTGTGTATTTGTTTTCTGAGTTGCTGTTGAATTAGTTGTACAGAAATGCATTCTCAACACACAAACACACCACCTCTCGATCCTGATCTCCCCTGCATGTCCTCTATCTTTTTCTCTCAATGTTTTTTTCTCTGATTTTCTTCTGCATGCTGCATCTGTCCTGCACTAGCATGTGTTTGCATTAGACGGCTTAAAGGTTCAATCTAGGCGTTCTGTCTTGAGTCTTGTGTTTCGCAATTGTAAATATAATTGTTGTCTTGTCCTTTGCTCTCTAGGGGGCTGTGAATGTTTGAATGGCTGTCTCAAAACCTAGTGAGCTTTATCTAAACAGGGCATAAACTGTCTATGAAAGTAGCTGAGTAGGTTTTGACACACGTTGGTCAAAAAAGTCTTCCCCAATCAGTTTTTCATGCGGCCTGCTCTGGGCGTGTATATGCATGCATGTTTGCTTATGTCAACGTCACGTGGTGTTTGTGTTTTTTGTAAATGTACAGTACACAGCAAGTGTGTGGAATGTATGAACAATGCGTGTGTGTATGTGTAGCTCTCTGCAGGCTGCTCCTTCTACTTTCGGATGTCGTTCCACACACAGCAGTCCGGTTCACAGCGCAAGCAGTCGTCTTTCTCAGGGCTTCTCTGTTTCCGTGCCAACACTGCTTTTCTCCGGTATGAAACCCAGACACAGGAGCTCAGATGCCCCCAGAGCCAGACAGTGTAGGCAGGTACCCCATGACCCTGTCACGACCCTGCCACGGCCTTACCAAGACCTCTCACCACCCCTCTGTTCTTCATTGGCAGACAGCTATGACATCATCAGCCCCCTCCCTTCAGCTGCCAAAGCAACCATTTGCCAAAGCATTGACAGTTTGCTATTTCTCAAAGAGCTTTTGACCAATCAGTGATCGGTATTCATTTAGAATTTATTTTATCAGAGATATGGGTTTGGCTTCTGTGTTTCTCAGTTGTGCTTTTGTGCATTTTGTCGTCAGGCAGGCCTCTTAAAGGCAAAGGAAATAAAAACACATCGACACTGCTTTGGTTGGCTGAAACACGCTTCTTCATGTTGTGCTTTTTTTGGGGAGGTTTTACAGCGTTTGAATTTTGTCCATTTGTTATTTTATCCCCTCTCGGCTACCATAATGAGCTTTCTTGTCCGTTGTCATCACGTTCACGCGCTCAGCCCTCACGGCAGCAAGCAGACAACACTCTATGCTTTTTCTTTCTCCCTGTATCTCTCCTCCCTCCTCGCACACATTCACCTGCTCAAACTCACGCAAACGGGCACAGCTGTCATGTATGAATCCGTGAGTCCGTGTGTGTTGATGGAGTGTGTTCCTCCCTGCTCTCATAGGCCAGTTTTTGGGGAGGAGGCCCCGGGTGTCCCGTTATCCTCAGGACCCCCCACACCTCTGAGAGCACAAACCTTCTCCTCCTTCTCCCCCTCCAAGTCCTACAGCCGCCAGTCCTCCTCCTCCGACACCGAGCTCAGCCTCACCCCCAAAACCGGTAAGATACCCCACCCCACCTGACCTCTGACAGACACTCTGTCTTTGCGGGCCTCTGTAACACCAGTCTAGCTGTTAAGCAATGTTATTTTCTGACCCCATTGTTGAGGCCTAGAAGCAGAGAGTTTATGGCACAGGTCTTCATATATCCATTAATTTTGATCATTTTTGTGTTTGTCATTTATGTTTTCTTTAATTCCTCCCTTCTGTTTATTTCACTTTATTTATGTGCATGTTAGAGACCTTCATTTGTTTGTTTGTTTTGATTTAGCTTGAGGCTGTTATTTCATATTATTTGCATTCAGCATCTATAGGAGATCATCGTCTGAAGCTCTACCTGCCATTCTTATTTGGATGATCCCTTTAAGGGGTCATGTGATGGAGTCATATTTTCCATGAAAAACTTCCTCCTGAATCCATAAAGACCCTCTTTAAAACTGTAAAACAGTTATTTAAACAGAAATCTTTGAATTCTGAAAACCTTACTAGCCACGTTTATATGGCAAAATCTAGAATGATCTAGAATCTGGAATGTTTTGAACCTGTCACAGCAGGCTTTGCAAAGAGGCTGTTTTTGAAAGATGGTGCTGTGCAAATTATGTTGGACCAGCTAGCAAACCTGTAAGTAACCAATGTTTACCATGTCAGATCCAAAGAAAGGAGAATTAAAGACACAACCGCAAAAAACAAACACCAAATTATAATGAAAGAGAAGTAAATAACCTCTATAAAGATTGAATTTGTTCTGTTTATTTGATGCCTCCTTGGTTATCTCCACAGTTGTTTTTTCTATCTCACTTTTTTCTGTTGTACAGTTCAGACACGCCCCTGTTTCTGTTCTCATGTGATGCATCCACCGCCATACTCTCCTCTCTCATTCTTTCTCTGTCAGTGAGGATGTATTTGTGTCCCAGTGCTCCCGCTCTTGAGTGCGAATCATCTCCCCTCCCCTCTGCCTATCTGCCCCACCACTTGCGGCTAGGGATGGCCACCAGGAGTACAACTCCACCCCCACTCCATGTCAGCCAATCAGACAGTGCCATGCTGAGAAAGTGCGTGTCTTTCAGTGAGGAATTGCTGCTGGCGGCCTCTGGTAGGACACACCCTATAAACCTTGACCTATGACCCTGGGCTGCAGTGACTGCCTCCAGTGTGACCACACCAACCCCTGTGCTGCTCCCGGCTGGTGTCATGCCCGTTTTTGCATACAAAATACTAACAAACGTTTATCTTGTTGTTTGCCTACACAATGGTAGAACGATGTGGTGTCTGATGAGCTCTCTGATTTAACAAAATCCCACATGCATGTGCCATGAAAGCATGCAGATTGGTCTCTCTGCCAATGGAAGACCAGACTAGGCAACAAAGAAATGACACTCCTGTTGGTTTGTTTAAAAATTTTTAGTTTCCCTAGTGCCTGGGTTCTGAGCTTGCGTGTCTGAAACATAAAATTTGTCTTAATCTTTTGAGATGTGAGTGAATGACTGTAGTTTTTCAAGTCTGTGAACGGTTTTCTCTTAGCCTAGTTGGAAGAGCATTGCGTTAGCATGGCGAAGGTTGTGGGTTCAATCACAGGGAGCACACACATACTGAGTCGCTTTGGATGAAATACATAAACGTAATAATTGTATATTATGCGTTTTACAGAAACACCCTAGCTGTTGGATGTTCAGATTAATAGGATTTACATCTGATTAGTGGGACTAAGTTCACTCTTGTTCATGTCAGTGCAGTTATAGTCATTCAGAAGGGTTAAATGTATGCGTGTGTGTGCTGCTATTTGTCTGTTTTGGAGTGAAGTCTCTCATGTTTGGTGTCTCATTTTTCTCTCTCCTGTCTGTCATCAACAGGAATGGGCAGTGGCGGCAGTGCAGGGAAGGAGGCGGGGCCTCTTAAAGCTCTTCTGCGGCAGCAGACCCAATCAGCACTGGAGCAGAGAGTAAGACAAACACGCTCAATGTTTATTTCTGTGTTTATTTCTGTGTTCTAGGGCTGTCAGTCGAATCTGACGATATTTTGTTAGTTTGTTCATTTGTCAGTTTGTATGGATGACACTCGGAATATATGTGCATGTGTGTACAGTATAATGACACAGACACAGAGATGCACGGATCTTTTTTTATTTAACACAACAAACAGATTCTTAAATTTCTAAAACTGCATTTAAACCGCATGGAAAATGCATAAACGAAAATGCTAATCTGCAATATTTCAAAATACCATTTTGTACTTTTCTTCCCACTTATTGATGTAAACTTACTGACGTATCGACACTGTCTGACTGAAAGCTTGTATCTGCAAAACTTCCACTTTACAGGATAAAACACTGCATTTTATCAATAATTAAACACTGTGGCGTCAAAGTTGACAAACTCGTTTTTCTGTACATTTTATTGGTTACATATTTGTAAAACCTAAAGGCTTACCAGTAGTAATGATATATGAAAAATGGATGTAGGAGGTTTCAGTCTGACTGCGGCGATATGTAGATTTTTCCAGGGGATTACTGTAGATTTATCCTATGCCGATGTTTGTTTTAACATTTTAAATGTTTGTGCTTTAGTGCCTTGTTTTAACTTCGATAATTAAATTAAATTAAAAGTATTTTTTTTACTCTGTCACACTTTCATCGGATTTCAGGGGGTTTCATCCTCTGAAGCGTTTTTTAGGACGCTGGTATGTCTGAAGAGTGCATGCCAAATGTTTTGGTTTTAGTCGTTTTTCATTGTTTCATTTTATTTCACTCTTTTATTCCTCCCTGCAAAGTCCTGCATCTCCTCTACTGTCCTACAGACTTCATTGTTCATCAAACCAATGTCACGTCACAAATGTCACCATTGGTTTAGGCATCATATGGTTATGCACCCATTTACATGGAGAATGTTCTAGAACCTTTGCCAGGTGCTAGGAAGCTATCATGTATACTTGTACCTCACAGTTTTGCTGTGACCTTTGTTAATGATTTCCTTCAAGGGTCTTTTTTACCGTAGATGCCATGCTTTGTTAAGCTTGTTAAATTTGTGTGATGATGAGTTTAACAGAGGAAGAGACAGCATTCTTGAAGTTGTCTTCTGTTTTTTTTATGGGAGATAAAGACAGGAGTACTGTTCACAATTTTGTTTGAGGTTTTAATCAGGACTTCATTTAATATTTATTGCTATGCTTACAGTATATCAAATGAAATCCTGAAATTGAAGAGATGGCATCAAGTTCTAGCAACAAAACAGAAATGTGAAACCATTCATACTTCATATCTTCATATCTGAGAAGTCCTGATGTAATGCACTCTACAGAGTTGTTACCCAGTAAAAAAGCCTATCTCCCGTACTATAAATCTCTTGATTTCAGCATGAGTCTTGTATTGTGATTGCAAAATATTGATGTGTAATGGCATGATCCACAGGTTTGCTATAAAGTGCCCTCCTGACGTGTGTTGCCAATGTAAACGCATAGATGGACATGATGTCCTGTGGTTCATCTGTGCCCTATTTGTATCACCGCTTCATGGCCTTTCTGTGTGTTTCAGGAATACCCTTTCTTCACTTTGACCTCCTTCCCTTCTGGATTTCTCCTTCACGTAGGGGGTGTGGTCAGTGCCCGCTCAGTGAAGCTTCTAGATCGAATCCACAACCCAGGTAAGACCACCTGCAACATACCTCACCACGGATGTACAGAACATTTATATATTTAGCAATAAATAAAACACTAAACTCTAAAGATTTCTACTTAAAATCGCAACACAAAGGACAAACCGTTAAGAATGCAAAAACCCATAGTCCTACATAGACAAATGATGAGTTAGAGATCAGCACTATTATGTGTGTTTAATGCAAGTATGGTTTTCTGGTAGTTTGGCATTGTGCATGACAGGGGCTTTTGTCTTATGTACAGTCTCAATGTTCTGCATTACATGTTCAACTGTTGCAATGCCTTAAAGGGGATCTCCGACCAAAAATGAAAATTCTGCCATTAATTACCCACCCTCAAGTAGCAAATTAAGTAGTTTTGGAAGCTTTCTGACTCCTCCTTAGATTGCAATGCAACCAATCTTCAATGTGCTGAAAGTGCCTAAAGACATCGTAAAATTGTCCACGCGATTCCGATGGTTCAGTATAGATTAATATAATGCGACGAGGATACTTTTTGTGCGCAACTATATTCAAAAACTTCCCGGTTTGAATGTAAAGGGCTCAGCATACTACATTCGAAATCGAAAAACGACCGCCTGTGACCTGATTTCAAACAAAATCTGGTCCAAACGACAATTCGTTTCACTAGTTCGCAGCAGCAAAACAAACAGAACTCTCCGGGAAATTTCGTGTTGGCCGGTAAACACCCTCGAGCCACCATTGGTCCATGGCCATTACTTAATAGTTGGGTGTGTTGTTTGTGTGGCCACGTGCGCGGAGCCTATTTGGATACGTCATGTAAACCCTGCCTCCAGAAACAAAGGGGTGTTGGATTGTTCGAAAACACTATACCGTAGCTTCGTTTTACCCGAAAACGCAGAACGAAAGCGCAATTCGCCTGGACTATGCTGAGCCCTTTAGTTTCCAGCGTACGCGCGTTCCCGAGAGCCACACAACAGTGCATCATCCCTGTCATGTGGCTCGTGTGTTTGGTTGCGTTGCAATCTATGGAGGAGTCAGAATGCTTCCAAAACTTCCAAAACAACCTCCATTTGCATTCTGGGGAAAACGGAGGTCCTAGGGATCTTTAACTGTTTGAGGGTGAGTAATTAATGGCAGAATTTTCAGTTTTGGTCTGACTTCTCCTTTAAAGGCATATGCTGGGTTTAGTCCAACTTAAGTACCACCAAAATGTATCCCTCCGTTTGTAAAAACAAACAAATATAAAATCTGCACGTTTATTATAATACACTGACAGTCGAAGTCAATGGGGCTGGGTCTTTCCAAAGGGGTTCAAACAAAAGGTGGCTTATTTTTAAATACTTCTTTGTTCATTTGTACAGAAATGTGTTTCTTCTTTTGTTTTACAAACAAAGGGATAAAATAATATTTCGTGGTCATCAACAGTTTCCGACTGTCGAGAGAACTTAACTTGTATTAAACCTTTTTGTTCTGTCCTCGTCACCGTACGATCAAATCTCCATTCTCTTTCATTACCTGTCTTTGCTTGTGTATAGTGTAGTATAGATCCACCTCTTCTCAACTTTTATTTTGGCCGGTTGCATTTCTTCGTTTTTTTTACTGAGACAAATCATACACCAAATATTAACCATACCCTTCCCTGAACATCATACGGCTTGTGTAACCCATGCTTACACTGCATGGACATTATATTCTCTTCTCATGATTCGGTTCTGCTTCTAAACATTATTTTACTCTTAATTTGCTTGTTTTCTGTCGCCTCTTGGACTCAATTGATGCTGCGAGTCGCAGTGAACTTTGTCCTCTGCTTGAATTCATGTTTATTTACCAGCTAACCATTATGTACTAATTTGCATTTTATGTGATGACATGTTTTCAAATGAAGTATCTGATCTGTTATTGTGTCCAGTGGTCACAAGCGAAGGGCAAAAAGAGAAGGGAATAAAGCTTTAATTAGTCTCTGACGGAAGAAGAGGAAACACAAACACCCACATAAAGACTGTATCATATACAATAACCCAGCAGCAAATAGTAAATTCCATTGGTACAATACACACACATCAACTGCACAACTCTGTATGAATGTTTACATTGTGTGTGTTTGTGTGCCTGTGTGTGCATTAAATAAGGCATGGTTTGGTTGGAGCCGCTCATCTAGTTTTTATTGTAGATGTGCTGGATTAGAGCCTCAGTGACAGTGCTGCTGCATGCTCTCTTTCTCTCTCTCTCTCTCTCTCTCTTTCTCCCCTTTTCCTTCTTTCACCTGTTTTCCCTTCCTTCTCTCTTTCAAATCTTCAATTCTCTAAATATTCTTCTAGTCTGTCCACCTATTCTCTCTTGTTCTTATGGATCACCTCTCAGATAACTCTTGTCTGATTTTGCAGTTCCTGTGGAGTGGTGTTGTCCAGTGTTGTGCTCTCGTTTGTAGTTTGTGTTTGGTTTCTTTTCCTTTTCTACTCTCTCTCTCTCTTCTTTCTTCTTCTTTCTGCTCCTTTAACCGATCTACTAATGTGGCGATTTGGCTCAGCCTTGGGTAACACCAGATCATACAAACTGCTAGACTGGAATAGTTTCACTGCAGGTACTACCCTACCCTCAGTCCTGCTATATACAGACACACACACACTTACATGCAGATTTTGGCTGCTCAGCTCAATAATGTCATATTGATATGCATAATATTGCATTTTGAATATGGATTTTTCTAGTAGTGTGATTTAATTATATTATAATTACACTACCGGTCAAAAAAATGTTTCTCATGATCTTAAAAATCTATTAATCTGAAGGTGTGTGTTTCAATGTTTGAAATTACTTTTGTTGACAAAACTATAATTGTGGCAACATACACTCCTGAACAAACTCTTAAGACCGGGGGATACATTACAAGTATTCGCATTTCTCGCTGGTGGATCGTAACCAGGTTATAAGTACTGCTTCAAAATGCCGAAAACAAGAAACAGGAGCAAGAGACAAAAAAACTGAAAGTAGGCAATTTATTGAAAACTTTTACACTCAAACAGGCTGTTCATCAGCTGATCAAAGGTTTAAGACCATAGCCCCAAAAAACTCAATATATTTATTTTAATAGAAAACCAAATTTTTAGGCAAAATATATTTTTGAAATGAATTATTTGGACCGAATAATAAATAAAAAGCAGTCAATAAGAGTCCAGCATAGACTTCAGTACTGTTTAAAAAGCTTCCCAGGTTGAGACCTCAAGAAGCTGGATGACAAAATGAGAAGTGTACGATTCTAGTCAAAGGGTGGCTACTTTAAAGATGATAAAATATAACGTAAAGTTCATTTATTTTGGAACATAATTCCCAAAGCTACATTTGTGTTATTTCATGGTTTTGATGGGTTTAATATTATTCTAAACGGTAGAAAAATATGAATAAAGAGTGAGCCTAAACTTTTGACCGGTAGTGGATTTATATGTGGTAACAAAAAAGTCACATAATTTATCATAATTTTAACTATATTTTAGAATGTAATATATCTTAAATAAGATTTTTGTACGTGTTTTATTAATAGTAATTACAAAGAAAGTTCATTTGGCACATTCCACTTAAAAATAGAGCAATTAGATTGTCTAGCATTTAGAAAATGTTGTGTTTAGAATAAAGCAGAATATAAAAATGAATCGGACTGTAAATTTGTTCCTCATTGGTGGAAAGTACCAGTTGAGAATGTTTAAAGAAGTCTAATAAGAATCTTAACGTCTCACATTTGCATACTGTAGATTTACACATACGCACTCAAACGCTTTATCAGTAGTGTGTGTTGCATGAGCTGCCATGCGCTACGTTTTTGTATGAGTATGTGTGAGTGTGTGTGTCTGGTGTCTGTTGCATGTTTTGTCTGAATCTTTGGCTGTTCTCTGCTCTGGCTGATCATTGGTGATCTGCTTTGATTGTGCCTCACCCACCTCCTTTACCCAGTTCCCCTACTTCCTTGTCACATGACTACTTGATCTACCAATCCAGATAAGGTACAGAGAAGCAGACATACGCATTGTTCTGCATTCAGTCAACGACTAAATGTTCTCTGTGCCCTTGGTAGTGCTGTTGCCTTTAAAGTCGTTGTTAACCTGTACAGTGTTTAAAAATATGTGTGCCATGAAATAAAGTGTGCCATGATGCTGTTGATTTGTAGTGGGGTCATGCATGCTGGGATGTTTTGTGGACATGTTACCTTGACTAAATAGTTTACTTTAAATAAAAAGGTGTATTTTTCATTTAAATGTCCTTTTTAAATAACAAAAATGTACACCTCTTGACCTACTTTACCAGGATCCAAAGTAAACGGATGGGTCCTTTTCGTGTTTGTGCATCAACCGTTGTTGTATTTGTATTCACGCTATTAAGTGCGCTATGGGGTTTCTTTTTGGCACATCTTTCTTAAATGTTCAGTGAATGACCGAAGGTTTGATGCAAATAAGTGATATTAATAATACTCGTTTACTTAATTCAGAAGTGTTTGAATGTTGTATTTTATCACTGAGGTGAAGTGAGCATCAGATCTTATTTATCTTTGTAAACCTGTCTTCTGCTTTTGATTTATCCTCTTCTCTGCTGTGCACTTATCTTCTAATGCTCACCGTTATTCATCAAACTCCTTCCTGCTGTTGGCTGTATAACCAGTAAAGGATGGAGTTTGTGCTCCATTGACAATCCCTGTTTGAAAAGCATGACTGCGCTGGCGAGGGAATGTTCTGCCTACTTTTGTTGCTTCACTCGTGAGAGCTCAGTAGAATGGCAAAACACACCAGTGTCCTCTTTGTTTTCACCATCATCCTCCTCCTCCTCATTTCGCACAGTCCTCTCCTAGTATGTGATTAACCGGCAGGGGAGTTTGCTCTTGAGAGTTGTGAATACGCCTCGCTCCCAGAGGGCACAGCACTCGTGCATGTGTTTGAGTGTGTTTCAAACAAACGCTCAGCTACTAGCCTTGTTTGCACGCTTTGCTCCCTGCAGCCGGCTGTGACGTGGTTAGCACACCACGGCAAATGGGCAAAGTTTTGTTCTTTCCTCATTTATCTAATCTGAAATAGACACCATTCTGATGTAATCCATAAATCCAATTTACACAAATATCGAAGTGGAAGATTGGGAGCGTCAAGAAAGCAACTAACATGGCCAGTATCCTGCTTAAGTGAGGAGTGCGAGTGCTTTAAGCTTGCATGACGTCATATTCACATTTGTTACAGATGAGCCGGAGACGCGAGACGCTTGGTGGGAGGAGATCCGTCAGGAAATTAAGTCTCACGTCAAAGCCCTCGGCTGCCACGCTGTGGTGGGGTACAGCGAATCCACCAGCATCTGGTACTAAACGAACACACAGAAACACAATCTTTAGACTGTAGTCACAACCAGTTGCTGATAACGTTCTTTTTTTATATGTGTGTGCACAGTGAGGAGGTCTGCATTCTGTCTGCATCCGGCACAGCGGCGATCCTCAGCTCCCGTTTCATGCAGGACGGCTCACTGGACGTGGAACACAGGTTGTCACGGCAACCAGTTGTCTTTACTTCAGGGGCAGACAGGGTCGAGGGGGATATGGGTAGTTCAGCCTCACTAGGGTAGGTTAATGACACACGCGCACACATACACACACACCTCTGGCTCTTGACACTTAAAGGGACAGTCTAACAAAATATGAAAGTTCTGTAACTTCTGTCATCATCTGCTCACCCTCATGTCTTTCCGAACCTGAAAGACCTTTTTGATGAAACACAAAAGTACTTAATAGGGGTGTAACGGTACGTGTATTCGTACCGAACCGTCACAGGCAACATTCCTATAGTCATCATTCCTATGCCCTACTCCTTCGAAGGGCAGAGCCCTTGTAGTTTAGACTTTGGAGTGAACAGGGCATTTGCGTGCCACTATGTAGACGTTTGGAATGCACATGGCAAAGTAAGAGACGTAATTTCCTCATTATCTTCAGCTGGCATGTTCCTGTGACAACGAAGCATTGTGTCCGTCAGCTGATGTCGCTGTTTTAATGGCATAACTTAAGCATAAAACCTGTTTGCAAGTAAACAATACATTTTATATTTTGAAAAATTTTATATATATTAGTGTTTATATATTATATAGCATATTTTAAAAACTTTTAAAAATATAAAATGTATGTTTATTTGCAAACAGTTAGGTTTTATGCTTAAGTTATGCCATTAAAACAGCGACATCAGCTGACGGACACAATGCTTCGTTGTCACAGGAACATGCCAGCTGAAGATAATGAGGAAATTACGTCGCTTACTTTGCCACGTGAATTCCAAACGTCTACATAGTGGCACGCAAATGCCCTGTTCACTCCACAGTCTAAACTACAAGGGATCTGCCCTTCGAAGGGAGTAGGGTATAGGAATGATAACTTCATTTTGGAATTTTCCCCTCGACAGCTCATGACGTTTCGGTACGAATACGCGTACCGTTACACCCCTAGTACTTAACATTAATAATTAAACTAGTGTGTGTGTCTGTTTTTGCTAAGGACAGCTTTTAAAGCTACTAACCAATTAAAGTTCTGAGGACTTCATAACAAAGGGAAAAAGTCTTGTATGTCTCTGTGTATATACATACTTATACATATCTTCACATACATACTAGGGTATTCGTATTCAATGGGAAGTTTTAGCTCATGTGGGTGCTTGGATCGGTGTGTGTATGCCATCTTGTAACAATGTACTAATAACGGTGTTTATTTCTGTAAGATTTGAGGAGGTGGCGCCCCCTGGCTGTGGGTTCTGCCACATACCATACGATGAGTTGAATATACCGTTTCCGGCTCAACTCACCTATTGCTACTGTTGTCGCCGCAACAAGGTGCCTGACGTCCTGTTCACCACGATCGACTTGCCCACCGAAGCCAATGTCACTGGCAAGGGCTGCCTGATTCAGGCCAGGTAAAACCTACACTGAAGACAAAAATCTGAGTATGGTCTGAATGACATGCTCCGCATGTGCAGTATATATCTTGTGTGCTGTGATGCATTACATTCAAAGCCGTGTTGTGTAGGCAGATGCAGAACTGTTTTCCTCTCACTCAATCTCTACCCCATGCCAGGTTGTGTCGGACTAAAAAGAAAGGCCAGGGAGAGGGGAACGCCACAGCTATCAGCAATCTGCTGCCCTTTCTGGAGTACGAGCTCCATACACAGCTGATGAACAAGCTGAAGCTACGTGGCATGAACGCTCTGTTTGGTCTACGCATCCAGATCAGCGTGGGAGAGACCATGCTGCTGGGACTGGCGGTCTGTGTGCTATTACCCACAATGCTCAGAGGATTTATTGTATTGATAATAATGGTGTGCTTATGTGTTGCGTTTATGTTGTGTCTAGTCCGCCACGGGAGTCTATCTGACAGCGTTACCCAGTCCGGGAGGAATCCAAATAGCAGGAAAAACTCCCAGTGACATCACATATGAACAGCACATCTCCAATATGCAGAAGAAAATAAATGACACCATAGCGAAAAACAAAGAACTATTTGATGTCAACCCACCTGTAAGTACACACACCTGTCACCTGTCTGTACATTTTTTAACAAAGGGGAAATAAACGGTACCAAAGGGTGGATAAACTTCTTGAGAGGGATGCCCTGGAATTTTATTGAGTAGAATAAATCAGTCAGCTTGTGGTTTAATCCGAGAGAAGGGACACATAAAATTGTATTAAAATGTTAATCACAGCTCTTTACATAATCCTTCTAATGTCAAGAGCTGGAATACAGTAACCGCTTTCAAGGAAATCAGGTTTTGACACGAGGCTATATTATTATACGCACAGCAGACACTGCAACTAGATTTATCATTGAGTTTTGGTTGGCTTCATAGGAGGTTGTTGAAGAAATAATCGGTTCACCGATCCCTGAACCCCGTCAGAGGTCCCGTCTCTTCCGCTCTCACTCAGAGAGTTCAGATGAGGTGTCAGAACTGGACTTGTCTCATGGGAAAAAAGACACTTTTGTACTGGAGGTGAGACAGCTTTGATGGATAGATGGATAGAGTAATGGATTGATCAGTAAGTCTGATTTTGATGTTCTGATACTTTTCTAGATTGATGACACGGATGCTGTGGAAGATATACATGCACTTTTGACTGATTCTCCCACCCCACCAGGTGCACACCTTTACTCATCAATAGGGAATAAAACTTTACTCGGTATTCACTGGACTGTGTGCTCACATGTGTTCTTTTGCCTTCTTTTCAGGATTTTACAGCTGTAACACTGAAATCATGCCTGGAATTCAAAACTGGACTTCAGCTATACAGGTGTCTCATCCAGAACAGTGACTGAATTACTGATTTTTGACCTGCTTGAAATCATGACCGATTGCAAATCACAGCTATTGAATAAAGAAAAGAAGGCTGGTTCACAAAGTCTGATGCTAATTGACATCACGAATGTGTAAAATGACCTCTTTTTCACCAAAACTGTGTACAGTCAGCGAAACAATACAATACAAACAATTGACTTGTTTCATTTCAGATGTTTACCTCTGTGAGGGTTTTCCGCCTTAACAACGCCAATCTGACCAATCAGGGACTGAACAAGATTTTCACCGACCTCTGTGAGAACCTGCTTAAGGTACATGCATTTTCACTTTATAATGTAATTATTTGACATCTTCAAGTGTTTCCTTGACATTGGTCTGACAAATTAAATGACTGGATTGTTTGTGTATCAATGCTAACGTGTCTGTGATTGTGCTTGGGCGCTAGAGTTTCTACTTTAAGCTGCGGTCGTTGACCCCCTGCTGTCTTTGTCACCTGAACTTCACTGTGGCCATACCTGAAGATGAACTCATACAGGTTGAGGACACAACTGTTTATACACTAATAGGTGGCATTGAAACAAATACATTTATACCACAGTGATTTCACATTTACATTCCTAAATGGGAACACGTGCTAATTAGTTTGATGCATGAAGTTGTTGATTATTTAAGAAATATTACAAAGCGTGTTTGATTGACAGGTGGCGGTGACAGCTGTGGCGATGAGCTTTGACAAAGATCAGGCTCTGGAGAATGGCAGGCACGGTGGGGAGAAGACACAGATAAAGGGTGAGATGTCCTTTAGGTACATGTTCTTTAAAACGTTCTGAATGTTCCTCTGTTTCACGTTGATCATCCTTTGCAGCGATACACGAAAATGACGAGCAGCTTCAATTCAACCTGGAGCTCAATCCTGACTCCACCAAAGGTAAAGCCTAAACCCTGAAACCTCACATTTACCGTCACTGCTTTTTGCAATTTTGCATTGTTGCAAAGCAGTTTTAAAGAAAAAGACAAAATTTTTTTGCACCAACAGTAGAGATATGAAACTTGGTATTTTAACCAGTGTATTCTTAACCCCAGCAATCCTGTAGACTAGAAAAAGCTTTAAGCAAAGTGTTAACATGATTTTGAAATTTTGTCACTTAGTGTGATCTAAACATTTTCATTTAGTATAACTTCTCCAGTCTTGACGTTATAAGTTGTAATGTTGATTATAACTTTTTACAGAGATAAAGGAAACTCCTGCAGTTTTAACATCTAGCTTGTGTTGTTCTGCAGGTCTAGCAGATATCTCAGGCAGCCACCCATCAGCCAAAGGTCAGTGTGAGATCCTGCGCTACAGGATCTGAAGGCAGCAGGGTTGTTTGTTTTGGTTTTTCTTTTGGATTTCTGCTCCTCTTGTGTGTGACAGATGCAGCACTCACCCCAGCATCATCCATTTTACCCCTTTTTCTTTCTTTCTGTGTCCCGTGTTCTCTTCTGTGTGTCCCTCTGTTGTGCGTTCGTACGTGCCCGTGGGTCCGGCGGCCGCATGCGCACGTACACGCGTGTGTGTGTGTGTGGTGTTTTCGTCCATCTATGTCTATCTGTGTGTCTGGATGTCCGTCTGTACGTGTGCGTGTCCAGCCCCCTCAGTTGATTACAGTTCCTTTGCAGACAGATGCAGCTCCTGGATAGAGCAGCTTAGACTGAAAGCTCACACCATGAGACGCGGATCAATTAAAACAAGTAGGAGCACACACACACACATACTGACATAGACCGTAGTCAGAGTAGACGGCATGCCTTTAAAAATGCTTATGGTTTTATGACCATTTCGGAGCTTTAGCGTCTGAGATGTAGATCAATAAGTGTGTGGCATAAAAAAGGGCTAGCGGGCTAACATTAGCAAAAAAGCATAAACAGCCATGCTGCCTACTCCGACTAAGGTCTATATACTTGCATACTACATCCACACACACGAACACATTTCCATATCTTGCATCCAACAGTGGAAGAGTCTTGCTGCCATACCTCGATCCGTTCAAACTTGATTGAGTGTGAAAGTTGAGGTTGAGTCCTAGCGAGAAGCCATGTCGAAGACCATCATTTGTTCAGCTTTGTGTCATCGATTTCATATTTGAACTGGCTAGTGTGATGTGTATGTGACGTAAAGCACATCACAGGCTGACAGTCATGAGTTCTGCATCATAAGCATGACATTACAGGCCGTATAGTGTGGGACGGGGCATATACGTACAGTGAGGGAAATAAGTATTTGATCCCCTGCTGATTTTGTAAGTTTGCCTACTTACAAACAAATGAAGGGTCTATAATTTTTATGGTGGGTTTATTTTAACTGATAGACACAGAATATTAAAAAAAATCAGGGGAAAAAAATGTTATATAAAGGTTATAAATTGATTTGCATTTCAGTCAGTGAAATAAGTATTTGATCCCCAAGCAAAACATAACTTTGTACTTTGTGGAGAAACCCTTGTTGGCAAGCACAGAGGTCAGACATTTCTGATAGTTGGTCACCAGGTTTGCACATGTGTCCGGATACATTTAGTCCACTCCTCTGTCAATCTTTAAGGTTTCTTGGCTGTCGCTCAGCAAATTGGAGTTTTAGCCTCCTTCACAGAGGTTCTATAGGACTAGGGTCTAGAGACTGGCTAGGACATTTAATGTGCTTCTCCTTAAGCCACTATTTGGTTGTCTTGGCAATATGTTTTGCGTCTTTGTCATGTTAAAGGCTCATCCATGACCCATCTTCAGTGACCTAGTTAAGGGGAGGAGGTTCTCGTCCAAGATTTTACGGTACATGGGCCCGTCCCTCAGCCCCTCAATGCGGTGAAGTCATCCTGTATACCTGTAGCAGAGAAAAAGCCCTAAAGCAGAATGTTTCCAACACTGTGCTTCTCTGTAGACATGATGTTCTTGGGCTCATAGTCAGCATTTCTCTCCCTCCAAACACAGGAGTCCATTTTGGTCTCACAGCAGTGCCAGCACTTTCGCCAAAGCCTTTTCTGAATCATTTTTATGTTCATTGTCAAACTTAAGACGAGCCAGGCGGGCCTTCTTGGGCAGGAGGACCTTGCGGGTGCTTCAGGATTTCAGTCTACTGTGGCATAGCGTGTTACCAATGTGTTACCAATGTTTTGCTTGCTAACTGTGTTCCCAACTGTCTTGAAATCATTAACAGGCTTCTTCCGTGTAGTTCTGGGCTGATCTTTAACATTTCTCATGATCATCTTTACCCCATTGGGGAAATATTGCAGGGAGCTCCAGAACAAGGGCATTTGATAGTTATTTTGTATATCTTCTATTTCCAAATAATCACACCAACAGTTGTCTCCTTCTCACCAAGCTTCTGTCTGTAGCCTATTCAAGGTTTGTGCAGGTCTCCAATCTTGTCGCTGACATCCTTTAAAACCTATTTGGTCTGGACCATGGTGTTGGAGAGGTTGAACTGGAAGATACAGATTCTGTTGGCAGGCATCTTTTATATACATAACAAGCTGATTTAGGAGTACTTTCTTAAAGTGACAGGACTAATCTGTGGTCCATATAGGCACATAACCAATCTGTGGAGCCAGAATTCTTGCTAGTTGGTAGGGGATCAAATACTTATTTCACTGACTGAAATGCAAATCAATTTATAACCTTTATATAACATTTTTTTCCCCTGATTTTTTTAAATATTCTGTGTCTATCAGTTAAAATAAACCCACCATAAAAAATATAGACCCTTCATTTGTTTGTAAGTAGGCAAACTTACAAAATCAGCAGGGGATCAAATACTTATTTCCCTCACTGTATACTGTATTATAATCAAGGCATGCTTTCTGCGTTCTTCACAAAATAAATGCAATAGATTGATATTTGACAATGATATAGAGAAAAAACTGCAAAATTAAACTATATAGAGTGAATTCAGGAATATTGTGACACTCTTCGACATTAAGGTGACTGTCCCAATCTGCCTGAATTCACCCTGTTTTTCACAAATTATTAATGAATATACTGGTAATATTTAATATATCGCCCAGCTCTAATTCAGTCCACTGGCACACAGTTTTAGCAACGGCATGCGCCATGTGATGCAGCGTCATGTATCATCTACAGCTTTCACTGGCTGTATCATCTTCACGCTCTTTATAAAACCAGTCTTCTCCCTCTTCAAAGCTCACGTCTTGATTGGTCGAGGCAGATTTGATATTTCTCTGTCTATTTGTATCTGCATGGTGTTTATTTGCATGCTGCAGTGCACTGTCATTGCTTTGCTTTAATCACACGCAAATGCACACAGTGTTTGTCTCGTCACATTTGTTGGTCGTGTAGAGCGCCATCTGAAGGCCATGTCTGGTATCTTTCCACCCCCTTTTTCTCTTTCTCTTTCCCTCATATCTTATCCCCAACAGCATCATCTCTGGAGAAGAACAGCCCGTTGCCGGAGGGCCGTTCTCGTTCGCTGCGGTCGAACCGTTCCTACTCTGGCGGTTCTGTCGCTGTGGTCAAAATGACTCCGCTGTCGTTCATTCCTGGAGCAAAGATCATCAAATACCTCGGCATCATCAACATGTTCTTCATTAGAGAGACCACCTCACTTCGAGAGGTACCAGTCTAGATGCATGAACTCATGTTAATACTCTTTGAAGTGTGCACACTAAAGGTGTAAATCACAAAGAAATAATCTGAGGTTTAATAAAAATTCTGATAAGTGAATTGCCTCTTAAAATCAAAGCAACTTGTGAGCCTTGCTTACTAAGACCTTCGTGTTTTTGTGTGTCGTAGGAGGGAGGTGTGAGTGGGTTTCTCCACTCGTTCATAGCTGAAGTATTCGCGATGGTTCGCGCCCATGTCGCTGCTCTCGGAGGAAACGCTGTAGTTTCTTACAGCATGAAGGAGTGTGTGTTTATGGAGAACCCTAACAAGAACCAGGTTAATGTTTACATAGTCGCACTCGCGCACTCAAGCACTCACCCTTGTTGTTCATTTATGCTGGTGTTGTGTGTGTATTTCAGGCACAGTGTCTAATCAACGTCAGCGGGGACGCTGTTATCTTTGTTCAGGAATCTGAACTCGAGGCGACTTCTGTACAACCACAGTCGGCTACCACACAGACCTCCAATGGTGGGGAAGGAACGTGAAGTCTCAAAAACACGACCTTTTGCGTACGCTAGTCATAACCTGAACCCTGCCATCTTAAGCAGTTTCAAGCCGGGTCATGTAAAAACTGCTGTACCAACCGAATCAAGTTTCCAAAAATGAGCAATAATCTAGATGTTTAAAATCTTTTTAATGGCTACATTTTTTTGGGACATGTTTTTTAGCCCCTTCAAATGATAAAATAAAATAATATTTTATTTTGGAATAACCATTTTAAACCCCCCCCATCAGAAGCCTTTCAGAAAGGACGTCCATCATGTTTTTTATTTGTTGGCCATTGTTCACATTCCATTTTGTCCGTGTGCGGTTGAGGCAATTTAGCAATCCAAAAGGTTTATAAGACGCCGTTGCATTCATGAAGAGCTTGTAAACTTGTCAACATCTCTCTAAATCATTGTGCTTTTGTAAAGGTATGAACTACTGATGCACTCGTACAAACATCTAGTTCAGTATTTTAAATACTGAACCCGCCATACTGGTTTCAAGTTGGACCTGTCTCGTCCTACTGATCTCTAAAAATCATGTCAAGTGCTGGAAATGTTTGTTTGCTTTCGTGTGCCACTATGTTTGTTTTTTCAATCGAAATGTTTGGATCAGACTGGTCCATTTTTTGCATGGGCAATGCCAGTTAATTATTAAAAGAAGATGTCTTTTATTGTTCGTCATGAACTGCTCATGGGACACTTGAATGTACAGATGACATGTATTGAGAGGAGACTAACGTCTGGATGTGGTGGGCAGCTTGTTGAATCCTCTGTTCCTGTGCGGACTGAGATTTATTGCTGTTATTTTGTAAATGTGGGACAAATCAAACGTGTACATTGAGAAGATATAAAGGAATAAAATTCTTATGGCTCTGGTGTGTTTGGTCTTTAGTTTTTTTTTTACTTTTGTTTAATGAACCACAGATGTCAGTCAATTTTAGATGGCGGCTTACAATCCCGCAGGGCAAAACATGGTAAATACAAATTAAATACCAAAACTGTCGTTTTGCATAGTTAGGAACAAAATAGGCTTATTAGCTTTTTAAAGAGGGGAATATATTACGTTTCATCCAAATTAAGTTAAAGAATCCATTCACGTGGGTAAAACTGACTGCCCAATTAAAAGCAACAGCCCAAATATTCAATTCAATTTTGTTTCTGTAGAGCTTTTCCCGATTTTGCATTGTTGCAAAGCAGCTTTATTTACATTTAGGCAATTGTTACTGCAGTAAAGATATATAATGATTAAAAAATAAGGTGCAGCGTACATGAAATTATTGCCATTTTTTCAGTTTGATGTACACTGATAAAACTTAACTGAAGTTATGTCACTGGTCCATTTTAAGTTATTTATTTTTAATACTATGTTGGATTAACTCAAGTATGGGGTGTTGGCCTGTCACGTGATGCAGATACCACTGCTCTTTACTTTATACTCTAAATAAAATAATAACAACAATAATAATATTCTTCTAACGTATGAAGCAAAATTCATATAAATTCATTTGTCTCTTTATGACAAGTGTTTATTTTAATTTGAACGTTTTTCATAGGCAACATTTACATTGTTATTCCGATCCTAACCGACAGGCGCCGCTGACGTTACTTCCCTGGTCGTTTCCTACGATCAACGTCATTAATATTCATTAGCCGTGCCCTGATTACAGTAGCATTTGTTGATTCGTCCTCTCTCTAAACGTCTATATTGTCCGCCTATCAGCTATTCCAACCGGGCGTGCGTCTGTCGACGTAGTTAATATTCATGAGGCAACCCTAAGCCATAGTAGTTTTCGTTGCAAACGAGCGGTTTTGTGGCGTCATTTTTCCTGCGTCAAACGTTCAATTTTGTGCTGCAAACCCTCTGATCTCCATCTTTAGGAATTGTTTGGGAGTATTCCTCATAAAAATGGGAGAAATAAGATTCCCCAGGCACATGTTCCTGTGGTGCCTGTCGGCAATCTATATGTTTGCGTTTGCGTCTCTTTATGTGCAAATTCCAGGTGAGTGAAGTTTTTAGCAATGGTTAAAGTGAAGTTGTTAACTTAACCCACATGCGATCAAAATAGTTTAGGAGTCTGAATAGAAATGACAGATTGTTTTCTAATTGTTAACCAACAGATTGTAGTATGTGTCAATTTATCAGAAATGTCGGGATTTTGTAGTGAAAACGAACACTTAAAGGGAGTTCAGTAAGAGTTTTAATTCAGACGAACATATTTTTGCCTGTTTACAAGCATACAGATGTTTCAATCTAACATAAACCCAAAGTTAATATAAATATCTCACACAGAGTTTCTCTCTGTCTGTAGGTCTGTATGGGAATGAGGGTTTGCTGCCAGCCCGCTGGACTCTTCGGGTTTCTGCTAAAAGTCTTGTGGAGCAGCTGAAGGATTCTCCCACCCTGCTGTGGTTTGGTCCTCGTCTGGGTTTGGACACACAGCAGTGTATGGAGCTGCTGAGTCTGACCGGAGCTCTCATCAGTTTAATGGCTTTGGCTGTACCTGTATTAAGAGACTGTCGAGTATTCCTGATCCTATGGATCCTTTACCTGTCACTATACAAGGTACAGGTGTCAGTACTGTCTGCCGGTGCCAGTATCTGCTGTTTACACTATATTTAGGCCACGCACACACTGCATCTAAATTCGGTAGTCACTCCCGAAACTTCGCAGTGTGTACGTGGCCTTGAAGTCACCATGAAATCAAACAGGAAAATTCAAAGTCTTTTACACAGGGTTGCAGTGATTTTTATAAATGATTTATCCGTGCACACCATTATTATTTTTTTAATTCATTTGCACTTGTAATCTCCCCCCCCCTCTCAACAACTCTTCACCATATGACGTAAGCTAAGCAACAAAAAAGAGGTAGGACTGTCCTATCCAGTACCTCAGAGATGACGTATTTTTGTAGGCTAACCCGGAAGCAAGCACCGCGCTGATCGCAAAAAAATAAGCTCTGTGATTAACAGAGGTTAGGTTTATGACGTTTACATGTTTTGTCTATCAAGATAATCTTTACAAATTAACACAACATTTATTACTTTTGAAGCCGAAATACAATGGGCAGAAGTAAAACGCTAACACGATGCTATAAACAGACTACACTTAAGGTCGCTCGATATCAACGTCGCCACCACCAAGCCTCCGACAACTCTTTCAAACTTTATTAAAAATGTATTCACTGGTAAGCGATTACCCCGTGAATGAATCCGCATCTACGTTTTGAGGGATTTGTGCCCATGTTGCATTATTTGTGAGCTTTATATGCGCCATGACGTAACATCCCCGCCAAAGGAAGTAGTCGCTTTTAGCAACCGCCGTTTTTAAGACACAATGAGGCTTTAAAAAAATCACAAGCGGGTTATAATTGGTGTGTTTTATGTCATAGAATAAAACGTGAAAGTATTTAGAGGTTTTGTTTACCACAGACCTTATTTCGGGCGATTTACCAAAAAACATTCAAAAAACCCAAAGACTTTGCAGCGATGGAACCGGAAGTCCTAAAATGCTAACTCGCTTCCGGGGTTTGCGTACAAAAATACGTCATCTCTTCAGCCCTCCGCTCCAGGCCCAACATACAACAAACCAATCAAAAAGTGAAGGGTAGAATAAAGCCCCGCCGTACATTTTTTTTCCCTTCTAATTACTGAAGCCGTTTCACTCGGATATACGTCACGATACGGAAAAGAAGTCAATCGCAACTTCCGTTTCATGGTGACTTTAATGTAGTCACAATATGATAGGATGTGTACAACATTTTTGACTTAAATAGAATTCTTGTTTTCACACAGTATTTATTGATTGATTTTAAAGTAGAAACAGTGTATTATTCCTTGTCATCCAATTTCAGTATTGGCCACTAATAGGTCATTATAGACCACTTCGCTATATGTAAACACTGGCCCAGAAGCACTTCTGGTTTTATCTTTATTCATTTTATTTGTAAATCTTACATATTTAATTACATCTTAAAGAAGTTGGTTTAACATTTTGATTTGGTTAAAATTTTATATTGGTTGTATTTTGTTCAAATGTTTGTGTAGTGTTAAACAACTGAAACAGGAAGTTCTTCTGGATCAGCATTGCTTACGTTTTCCGAAGTGGTCTATAGTGGCATTATACTTATACTAGTGGTAGCCTGATATGTCGTTTGATTTATCAGTTAAAATGTTGTTAATTAAGTTATTTTGAATTTCATTTCGTCAGACTTTCTTCCATAATATTGTGTTGTTTACAATTGTTAATTAAATTGAAAATACACTGAGAATTCTGCTATCTAGATATTGGCAATAGCTGATAAAACAAATGTTGTGGAAAAGTTCAAATCGCCAGGCTAAATCTTTGATTTGGGAAAAGCATTTTCTAAGTTAGTTTTTATATTTTTGGCTCGATTTTCTTTAGGTGGGCCAGGTCTTCTTATACTTCCAGTGGTAAGTGTTAGATTTTTTGTTGCAACGTTATGGTGATTGACAAATTTATTACATTTGCTAGACTGTCAAGTAGTCACTTACTAAAGTCACATGACCTCAGCACATCGCAACTCACAGTTACAATAAATGTCAGACATCTGTCTCTTGCTCTTTCTGTCTTTGTCAGGGATAACCTCTTATTGGAGACTGGCTTTCTGGCCATTCTCGTCGCTCCCATGAACATGCCCTGGTCTTCTAAAGTGCGTCTCCACGACAACGTGACTTTCTGGCTGGCGCGCTGGCTGTTGTTTCGGCTGATGTTTGTGTCAGGTGTGGTCAAGTTGACCAGCCGCTGTCCCACCTGGTGGGGCTTGACAGGTGAGAATGAGCTGAGAATAAATGCTTTCGGAAATACAACACACTGCTGATATCTTTACTGTAGCTACACAGTTCTTCATGCATTTACTACAACCAAAGCACACTGTTTGACATACTGTATCCCACAATGCAATGCACTCAAGTTGTTCTATGGTACACAAAATGAGATATTTTGAGAAATGTCTCCGTGGTTTCATGCAATGGAAGTCAATGGGGTCCAGTGTTGTTTGATTATCAGTGTTCTTCTAAACATCTGTGTTCTGCAGAAGAAAGAAAGTCATGTAGGTTTGGAACGGAAAACAAAAGTTATTTGTGTTGTTTTCTCATCAGCGATGACCTATCATTACGAGACTCAGTGTATACCCACCCCGCTGGCCTGGTTCGCTCATCAGCTGCCCTTGTGGTTCCAGAAACTCAGTGTGGTGGGAACGTTTGTCATCGAGATCGCTGTTTCTTTTCTGTTCTTCAGTCCTATACGAAGACACAGACTCGCTGCCTTCTACATGCAGGTGTGTGTGTGTGTGTTTAGTCGGAGCAAGTCACGTGTGTTTGTGCATCTTGTAATGTTTGTCTCTTTGATTGACAGATTCTGCTTCAGGTTCTGATTATCCTGTCTGGGAATTACAACTTTTTTAATATTCTCACCATCACTCTGTGCCTCTCGCTGCTGGACGATCAACACGTCAACTTCTGGCTCTGCCGAAGCCCACCAAAGACAGAGAAGAGTACAGACTCACCGACACAGGGTATTGTTGATTCCTTTTTTTTACTGTGTTCTTACAAAGTTTCTTGTGATTTTTTACTTGTTGCGCAGTAAGATACTCAAAGCTGCTGCAATCTGTAACTTTTTTTGGGAAAAATAAAATAAAAACAGAGAGGCGTGTATCAGGGGTGGACTGGCCATCTGGCGTACCAGGCGTTTTCCTGGTGGGCCGCTAACGTATGGGGCCGGAACGAAGACGTTGGCCGCTAACGTATGGGGCCGTATCGGATGCGTTGGCCGCTTAGACGGACGTATTATAAATGCGAATGCATGCAACACGAATGCAAAAGACACGTATGCATGCTAACCCCTCCCCCCCGTCGACAAATTCGGTGGAGGGCCGATGCGGGCCTAAAAATGCCAGGGCCGATGGTGTGTACATTAAAAAATGTTGTTATTGTTTTTCTTCTTGCCCTAAGTAAGCTAGTAATAATGATTAATAAGTTATGGTTTTGTGGGAAATGTCAGTTTTATGCCACTTGTCTTCAGCCTACGTAAAGACAATTATGTCAAGTAACCTGGAATTTTAGGTTACAAACAGATGGCTTGGTTTGGTTTTTTTGTCATCAGTTTTTCGGTTTATGCAATGTAGCCCCCCCATAGTAAAATATAGCGATAGACATCACTGTATTAAAAGTCACCATGAAACGGAAGTTGTGATTGTCTTCTTTTCCGTGTTGTGATTTTTTGTGACTTTAAACATCACTTTTATTGCCGGCATAAAAACTATTTGGCACACATTTGAAGGGTCACACCTAGGTAAGACAAGGTGTTTACAAGAGGATTATGATTTCTTTGTTCAGGATCTTTGCAGACTCTTTTGTCTGGTGTCGTGTTGATGTTGGAGATTGGTGTCTACGCTCTGCTCGGCTACTGGACCGTTCTCTACTTCGACCTGCAGGTGGACTGGGAAAAGAAAAACATCTCTTCCAAAACAGGTGAAACCGTGGCTTTTATCTTTAATCTGTTTAATGTTCAGCATGACTCATCTCTATGGATTTCTGCTCTCCAGCATTCACATATTTTGAGTTTAACGGGTTTCTGAAGGCCGTGACGGTGCCCAGTATCTGGATGGGTGTCATGTCTCTCACCTGGGAGATCATCGCTGCAATGTTTAAGTGAGTCGTTTGCTCTCACATTTATACAGTTAAATCCTTTGAAGAGATTTTTAATAGCCTTACACCAAATTTTTAAAAGTTTTAGAAAAAATAAATGATAAAAGCCTAATATAGACAAAAAAGTTCTCGCCATGAAAATAGCCATGGAAGCTGGTATAGCGTGAAGCAAACAAACATCATTTTGCTCGATATGTCCAGTAGATGGAGTTGAGGTATGATAGGTTTTGGATTCTAAGGTTGGTGTGTGTCTTACAGGAGTGCTTGTGTGAAGGGTTTGTTTTGGCGTCTCTGGAGCACAATCCAGTGGGCGATTATGGCCACAGCCACAGTTTCAATGTTTGCCATCAGTCTGGTAAGTAACAGATAAGATGTATAGATTTGAATGCTTATTTACATTGTGTCCATTTGTCTTCTGGATGCTGTTTAGTTGTATATCTTTATAGGAACAGTTTACCCAATAATGAAATATCATGTTCAGCTCACTCACATGTTGAAGGAAGTTAAGCATCGAAAAATAGCTCTGTAAGAGCAGTCGACAGATTGTCATTGCATCCATGATGACCTTCTGCTTTCAAAATCTCATGTACCCGCATTCGCAAACTCTTTGTTGATATGACACTTAAGGGGCGATTCACATTTCACGTCTTGAACTGTGCGGAAAACGCCAGCCGCACCTCTTTCTCTAGTTAAATGACCCACGGTGCGAGCACGGCACTCTGAAAAGTTGAACTTTTCCATCTCGATGCGGCGCCGACGCGCCTACAAAAATGTGCGCGTGACTGCGTCGCTTCCTATTTGCGCGTGCCTGCCACCGCAAAATGTGAATCGCCTCTCACAAAGTCTTGCTGAAAATGACATTCAGCTGTGGAAAAAAATTCCGTATCTGTATGTTCATGTGTGTACGTGACACATATAGGTTCCATACACCTACATGGAGAACAACGCTCACAATGAACTTTGGCCTGGGATCCGGAAAGCGTTTGAGTTAACTGAACGCTATCAGCTTGTCAGCTCATACGGATTGTTCAGGAGGATGACCGGGGTCGGAGGCCGTCCAGAGGTGGTGATCGAGGGCAGCATGGATCGCAACACATGGACGGTCAGTTCACAATGATTTTAAACATGAGCACACGTGCACAAAACACGTGCACAAAGTGTGTGAGGAGACAATGTTTATTAGCATTAGAACTTAATGGTTTAACATTGGGAATGGTAACCAGAGGGTAGTAGGTTTAAGGTCATACAATCTGCCAAATGTCTTGACATTTGCATCGTTCAAATCTGAATGGTGGTTGTTTTTGCCGCAGGAGATCGAGTTCATGTATAAGCCCGGGAACATGACAGCAGCGCCTCCTGTGGTGACTCCGCACCAGCCCAGACTGGATTGGCAGATGTGGTTTGCTGCTCTTGGACCGAACACGCAAAGCCCCTGGTTCAACAGTCTCTTACACCGACTGCTGCAGGGACAACAAGATGGTGTGTGTTTTTGCATCTCACACGTACTTGAATTGAATCTAGTGCTGTGGTTCTCAAACTTTTTCGTTGTAAGGTCCCCTTTGTGTTAAGTGCATCGCTTTGCGGCCCCCCATATAAAGACGTATAATCTTAAACATAGAATTTTAATTAAACCAAAAACATTCAGTTATACAATGCTGGAACCTCAATTCTTTTAGTTGGTGGTGTCATTTTTCTGATGTTTGATTGCATAAAATCTATGATAAATTTCTATATTTCATAAAATGCCACAAAATCTGTGGCCCCCCTGGATCCATCTTGGGGTCCCCCCAGGGGACCACGGCCCCCAGTTTGAGAACCACTGATCTAGTGTATCAGTTTGCCGAAGACACAATGCTCAGATGTTTTGTCGTGTGTTATTAATGTAAATGTTGCATGTGTGTTGTGCAGTAATAAGACTCATTCAGACAGATGTGAGTCAGTATCCCTTCAGTAAACAGCCTCCAACGTATCTCAGAGCTCACCGCTACAAATACTGGTTCACCGAGCAGAAAAAGGATGGGTGAGCGCACACACCCAACCACACAACTGCAATAAAAGCAGAAATTCTAAGCTTTACATAGATACAAAACTTGAGTGGGTTATTCCCAAAGAGCAGGCAGCAACGAGCCATGTTTGTAGGCGTGTTTCCGGCCATTTTTGTTAAAGGAATAGTTCACCCAAAAATGAAAAAATAATTTACTCACGCTCATGTAATGTTATACCTGTATAAATTACTTTGTTCTGATGAACACAGAGAAAGATGAAAGTAAGAATGGTAGTCAAAGACGCCCCAGAACTCTTTTTTCCCCCCCTAAATTCTTCTAATTTTGTGTTCAGCAGAACAGCAAAAATACACATTTTTTTACTACTATGGTAGTGGATGATGTCCCAGAACTGAAAATTGCTAACCTTCTTCCAAATATCTTTCTCCGTGTTCATCGGAACAAAGAAATTGATACGGGTTTGAAACAACCTGAGGGTGAGTAAATGATGACAGAATGTTTGGGTGAACTGTTTATTTAACGAATTTGCTGCATCCACTCACAAAAATAAAGTTTTGATATATTTAGTGTTGGAAACTTACAAAATATCTTCTTGGAACATGATTTTTACTTAAAATCTTATTTTTGGCATAAAAGAAAACAAAATAATTTTGACCCAAATATTGCCACAAATATTCCCGTGCTACTTAAGACTGGTTTTGTGGTCCACGCTCACGTGTGTTTTTTATTGTTGCTTCTCAATAGTGAAGAAAAATGTGAACAATATGCTATATAATATTATATATATAATATTTCAATTTTGTAAACAAAGAAACGAAACAAATATATATGTACACGCATGCAAACAGCACTAACATTCAGATGCCAGTCTCTCTGCGATCTGCATCTATTTTTATTATCAAATGAGTACATTTGCAAATCTTTGTGATATGCATCGTACAATATACATTTGTGATAATATTGATATATTGTGCAGCCCTAGTTTTTTTATATACAGTAAATGTATTATATACAGTGAGTGAATAAAAATCAATTATAAAGTGCTTACTTCCAGTCCTCGATTCTGATTGGTCAACAGCTCAATATTAATTGGCTTCTCTCCGACCGTGTCATTTTGTTTATTCGTGTTTAGATCATATCCCCAGCGCTGGTGGAGAAGGGTGTATGTGGAAGAGTTCTATCCCATAGTGCACCTTGGTGATCCTTACCTAGAACGTATGCTAGATCAACATGGTCTCAAGGTAAGAAGTGACTACTATCGAAAGTGAAAGTGTGGGAAATGGGTTGAATATTGACTTCTACTTCAGAGAACAAACGGACGTGAAGTTCAGGGGAATAGCTCGATTCAGCAAACACTTTTTTTGAGTATCGTAACAGAAATCCTTGAGTGATATCAGCAGACACAATGTTTACAGTACACGCTGCACAATCCTACAATAACATTTCAAGGATTTTCAAAATAGATATCGATAGCTTATAAGTAGTGGTGACGCTTGCAAAATTTATTTCATCTGTTATTAAATCATAGCATCGAATTCTATTAATATAGGATCCCCGTCCTCTCTCTTTTTGTGCGTCAGGATAAAGCTCCTTCGAGGCGCACTTCGAATGCTTGGTTGCCACAGTTATTGCGGCATGTTAGTGAGCATGTGCGTGAGATACCAGCTCCTCTTCTGCTGTGGACTCTCTTCAGCTCGGCAGCAACCGTCTGTCTACTCCACACTTTATTTTCGCACAAACATCGGCACCACGAGCCTCACCGTAGCCAGAACACAGATAAAGAGAACACGGAAGAGACGCACTCCAATAAGGTCGAGGAGGATGAAAAGAAACATGTGGAAGAGAACGAAGACGGAACAAATGAGGATTCAGAGGTAGATGATGATGGACAAGAGGAAGAGGAACAGGAGGCAGAAGGTAAACAGGAAGAGGAAGTGAGCTCAGAGGAAAACGAAGTAGACAGCCTCAGGAAAAGAAAGTGAGGGTTTCTTTAAAAACATCTCGGGGTAAAAACATCTGCACTTGTTAAGATCTGTACTGTGTCAAAACGCTTGTTTTTATGTATGTGTTTGAGAGATGGAGAGCTTAATTTCAGGCTGTGCCCTTATAATATATTTCTTACAAAATCACACCAGAATCAAAGGGACCTGGGGCGAAATGGAAAAACAAGGTAGGTTATTGTTTTTTCACACACTACGCGACGCTTTTGACAAACTGCGGCCACTACATCTCTCTGATATCTAAAAAGGTTATACTGTAGTTTCAGATGCACGTTCTGTCCTGTACCTAATGGTATAACTAGAATAAAAAGCCTAGCATCAAAGTTTACTTTAAAGGTATAACAAAATCTGAAAAAACGTTTTTATTTAAAAAGAAACTGTATGAAAACATTTAGATGTAATGTGGTGTTTTTCTTCTTCAGACAATCATTTGTAAATGTGTTGTGTGATGATATTGTTTATGGGACTGTAGTTGGTCTGTGTCTGTGTTTTTGTATTGATGCAAAATCTGTCGTCATGTCTATATTTCACCCCGTGATCTTAAAACAAAAGGCCCCATTCTGTAATAGTTTGAATGTTTATTTTGGTAATATGTATAAAAAACACACTTCAATGTTTTGTAAAGTTTTTAATAGTAAACATATATAAAAATATGCGTGCCGTTCATTCCAAACCAAGCAATTGTGCTCAAATCTGAACGCCTAATTGAATGTACATTTTGTTTTACTTTCAATCTATACATGGATCCATAATATTAAGTCTACATTTATTCTCTCGTAACCTAAAAAACTATATAAACAATATGTTTTGCGATTTCAAGAGCAATAATACAATTCAAATGAGATTTTGACATTTTCTATTAGAATTGGAACTGGTGCTTCCCCGTTTCAAAACTCTCACATGTTCTTGCTGGAAATGTGTTGACCCGTTCGCTGACATGGCTCGGTCTGTTCAAATGTGTTTATCGCAGGAGATGCAATGAAGCGATTGAACGGGAGATGTTCACCAGCGCAGTAATCCAGGACAGTATTTATCAATGAGTGACTGATAATAGGGCTTTAGCTTCTCCGCATCGGGCAGCTCGGTGGTCTTTGTGTACAAATCAAACTTGCTGTTGTAGGAAAGACAAACAGACCGATGTTATTGATCTGACTGTAGACATCAAAGCCAAAACTCATAGAGAAGGCCAGTGGTCTCCATATGTGGGTTTAAAAGATTTTTCATTGAGAAACCGATGACTTACTTAAACTCTTTCACCCAGGGCAGCATCTGCTGATCTTTCTCATTGCACAGGTGCATGTAGTCTCCGTTCGAATGCCACGGGTAAAAGGAGTGGAAACGGATCATGGTTAAGCCCTGCCGGAACAAAGAGTTTTTATCGCAGGAGTTAAAAGAAAACGACTTCTCGATCGTGAATGAAATGCTGTATTGCGTGCTTTTTGTGTCTTTACCTCTTCAGGGATGGTGCATTTGTTAAACTTCAGTGCCCGGTACAAATACTCTGAAATAGTGTGAGAATCATTTGTTTTACGGTTTCACGATTCAGTAGCAAACAGTCTCATGTTTGTCAGTGAGATATCGGACATCACATGTTTTGGATATCAACCTTTGAAATAATTTACCATCATGTCCCCAAGACATCAGAACATTATCCAGCCCACAATGTGCTTTATAAATCCCAAATTCTGTTCTGCAGAGGGAAAGCAAATTTCAATTTTACTTAAAAAAAAAAAAAAAAAAACGTGAGCATTTTGTTTGGGTCACTTAAAAGGATAGTTCACCCGAAATTAGTTCTGTCATCATTCATGTCATTTAAACTCTTTCTTATGTGCAACACTAAAGACGATATTTTGAGAAAGGTCTCTGTGTCCTTTGTGTTTATTCAATGGGGGTCAATGTTGTTTGGTACAAACATTCTTCAAAATATCTTTGTGTTCTTGCAGTCATTTTTGGGTGAGCTATCCCTTTAAGGATGTGTTTTAAATTTCCATGCAACAAAATACATAGTGATCTCTGGCTATAAACCATCATAAAGTTGATCAAAGTTGTACTTGAGAGCGAAGTTCTTCTCATCCGGATTGTCCTCAAATGTTGAGTTTCTAAACACGATTGAATTCTGAAACTTGCATCCCACCGGGAACGTGTCTCCAACGACTGCCCACTGCAAAAAACGGCAGCATTCTCATTTCACGTGTGTATTATTCAACCCATGTGACCGATTTTCAAACTGTGAATGCATTTTCTCACCTGTGGCTCTCCATACAAGGCCATGATTTTCCCAATGTCATGGATCAGACCGACTAGCTGGAACCAATCTGGAGACAACGAGTTAAATAGTACGTATAAATTATTTTGAAAAACGTCTTTCTGGTGTGGACCGTTGCTTCAGAAAACACGTTCAGGTATGTGTTCATGAAAAACATATGCTTATCTAACGGAGGAACATGTTGAAAACGCTCCCGTGACCTTTGTCCCTTCTGACCTCTTACCCTTATCAGGATGCTCCCTGCGGATCCCCTCAGCGGTCTGGAACGCGTGGAAAGAGTTTGGGAAGTCGACATCGGGGTCGGATTCATCAACCAGCGCATCCAGTGAATTGATGCTGTCCATCATGGTCATGCTGAAGTGATTGCAGTTTGCCCACTCCAGATGCTGAGGTCAGAGGTCATGTTCAGTTCACTGTGTGTTTGTCATGCTTCTCGGTTGGAAAGCATTGCAGATTTCGCTTTCTAGTACAATTTACTTTAGTACAGCTGGATTTTTTTAAACGACAGTAAAACATAAATAAAAATAAACCTTAAATGATGTGTAAACGTGTGTGGAAGGTGGTTTAGGCAGCATTGGCAGACTGACCTTCTTTTTGACAAAGTCGAGCGTTTGGTGCGTGTGCATCAGCTTATATGTGTTAAACACACGGTCAAAGAGTTCTCCGCTCTGTCTCGCACACACATACAGGACACAGCAAGTGACAAAAGCAATGTCACATCAGTAGGAGAACTGTATAGAAGTGTGATTTTACTGTATGTAAACATTTACCTCAAAGTTCCTGAACTCCTCTTTATCTTTCTGAAGACAATCAGGCCGATACGCCAGAGAGGGATCCGGCCCCTAAGAGTCAAAGTGTCAAAAATATGATTAATTGGACCTGTACCAACTTGAAACTATGCAAATATAGCTTTAAACACAATTTCCTGATTCCAGTTTGTCAGGATTGTGAAATCAAAAAATGATATATAATACAACCTAAAGCATTATATACTGTACATTTATAATACAAGTGGATTGTAACAATACAATGCTGAGTTCACTATACAATAAAGCATTTTGAACAAATTGGTTCAATTACGATGAAACTGAAATTGAAATTCCAAATTTAATTCCAAAATGTTAACAATTTTCAAATATCATTTTTGTTGTACATATAACTTGTTCTAGAATTGATGACAGTAAAACTTTATGTATTTAAAAAAAAAATTGAATAGGTCTGCCACTTTCATTTTTAATTAAGAACGCTTAACTCTAATAGAGAATAATAAATAAATACAGGTGTGGATAAAAATGAAGAGACCATTCCAAATGTTCATTTAATCAGCATTTCTAGATGTATTGTAGCCATTCAGGAGAGTCATTTTCTGCAGATAAATGCAAATAGAAACAATATTTTTATTTGAAATTTGGGAGAAATATTGTTAGTATGAAACATTTTACCTAAACACATACCTATAAATAGTACATTTTGAAATGGTCTCTTAATACACTACTACATTTAGCACTTTTTTGTGTACGAGATTCATTACATACCAGGTTCAGCACCCTCATGGTTTAGCTAAAGGTCTCTGGTTCAGTGTGAGGGTAGATGTTGTGTGTTTGGAGCTTGTGTCTCTGTGTGCCTATTTATCAATGCTGCACATATAGGGTTCATGAACTGTAATGGGAAAACTAGTAACAGTTTAACTTTCTCCTATTCACTTGTTGCAGGGGTCTGTCAGTGTGCGTAAAGGTGTGTGCGTGCGTGTGTGCGCGTGTACGTGTGTGTGTGTGCGTGCGTGCGCGCGCGCGTACGTGTGTCTGTGTGCGTACGTGTGTGTGCGCGCGCGTGTACGTGTGTGTGTGTGCGCGCGCGCGTGTGCGTGCGTGCGTGCGTGCGTGTACGTGTTTACGTATGTGTGTTTACGTGTGTAAATGCTCTCTGCTGACTGGAAATGATAATTTGACCTAAATCTAAGAATCCAAGGACAAACTCTGTTACAGTGAATCAGGAGTTTTGCTTTATTAAGAAAATGTAAGAATTTAGAATTAGGCATTAAGTAGAATTCACCTTCATGTCCATATAGTTTTTAAAAAGTGTTTATTTTTTCCCGATGTTCATTTACACTTATGTTTATTTATTAAGTAGATGCTTTTATAAAAAATAAATGAATTCAGTTCATGAACAAGTTCTTTTGTCAAGTTTTTCTTGAATCTTTTGAAGTTGAAGCCATAGACTTTGGTTTAGTTACTGAAAGTCATTCAGAGACTGGAGTCGTGACGTCAGCGATTCTTTAAATTCATATTTCGTTCATGTTTCTGTAGCTCTGGTGCTGAGGTTGTGGGTCCCCAGGATCACACATCTGTGTGTGTGTGTGTAGACTAGTGTTTGATATGGGGGTGTGTGCATGTTTTTTCTCGGTGACACCCCTGAGTTTTATTGGCGGATAGAATGTAGGCGAGTCTGTGATGCTTTTGTGTCTGAGGTCAAGGACACAACGTGTCAAAACACACAATTACAGCATGAACTGTGATGAAGAAACACACAGACTCGTTCTGGTAGCATCTCAAATATGTTTACAAACCTATTCATAATTTTGGAAAAGTTGCTGCTTTAGTCTTTGTTAGAAAAATACAAAACTATTTATGTTATAATTATACAGTATATTATATTTTTATACACCCTCAAAAAGGATGTGTTAAATATTAACACATGTTTTTGTTATGCTATTTAACACATTATGTGTCATTTTGTGTTACATTTACTTTTGTTAAGTGAACACAAAATGTGTTGTTTTAGCCATTTTTAGAGTGAATATTTTAATATAGTTTGTTTTTTAAAGTTTATGTTTGTACCAAATAGCTTTATAAAACTTGTCAATGAAGGAATTTTCAACAGGGACTATGCAGTGACATTAATATTGTATACCAACTTTAACTATTGTATTTTAAATATTTTTCAAGTATTTAGTACAGTAAACTGTAGAAAAGTTTCACAGTACTAGTGTTTCATCAAATGTACTATAGTAAATGCTATAGTGTACTATATTAAAGTGTGCTATACTATGGTTTCATATGGGTTAGCTAAAAGTCCATCCTACGTTTAAATACATTTTAAAATTAAAAAGTGATATGCGATTATGACTTGGTTCAAAATGGACATTATATTTACCATGCAAATAGTGGAATAAGTAGGCTACCTATCATAAAAGTGTGTATAGACGGTTTCATTGCACGCACACGCCTGGCCCAAGTTAACTTCTGGTCTGGTCTGGCTAGTAATATAACATTTAATTTAATTTTCATTTATTTATATATTTAATTTAATTCATATTTATATTTTCTGTATATTATTTGTATTAAATTAAAACTACTCGACAGTTATTGATTCTTTGCAGTAGTCTACCGGAAGTTAAATTTGGGCCACATAAGGATGTTGTTGCCACATAAGTCGAACTTGGTAGTCATCACTTAGCCTGAGAGAGAGATTGAAAATGTGTTGGTAGACCAGCAGAGGGCAGTCTTCTCTCTGTGAGTCTGGATCTTGTATAGTTTTGTTTCATTTGTGTTGTAATTTGGTTGAGTGTGATTTTGTCAGTTTTTTCCTGTTTTTGTTTTTAATTTAGATTGTTTTGCTTTTTTTTTCAAATATGAAATTTATATATTTTACGGCAAGATTGACGCCGCCTTTAGCGTGAGCGTAGGTGTTATTTAGAAAGTTATCTAACAGCGTTTGTGTTTTTTGACTGCTAAGTGCTTTCTGATATTCTTCTGCACTGTTTTCTCTCTCTCTCTCTCTCTCTCTCGCTCGCTCGCTCGCTCGCTCTCTCTCTCTCTCTCTCTCTCTCTCTCGCTCTCGCTCTCGCTCTCGCTCTCGCTCTCGCTCTCTCTCTCTCTCTCGCTCTCTCTCTCTCTCTCTCAATGCCACAGTACTTGGTATACAGTATGTGTTTGAAAGTTTCATCTAGTGTGTGTTTATACGCATGCTTGTGTCTGTTTGTGCTGCTCAAATGATATTAACCGTGAAAATATTGTCATTTCTTGTTTCAATGTTTCGTTTATTGACATAGCTAAATGATATTAACATACACAACGGAGACAAATAGCTAGAAATATGCAATCATTTTACACTTGTAAAAAATATTTACACCTCAAATGCCTTTGTTAACTTAGAATTAAATAACAACTCTTTCCATTCAAGTCAAAGCCATTTAAGAGGGCGATCAGTTCTTTCTCATTTAAAGTGCTTTATGTTTATGGTAACATTTGACCTGTGTAGTTGATGTAAGCAGGAGGACATACAGACATTCCTCCATGACACCCCTAAGAGAAACTAGAGGGTGGGTGTGTGTGTGTTTTTGGGTTTATTTTCCATTATTTTTATTTTGCAAGACTGTTGGCTCGTTTGTGCTTTATGGATGAACATAAGACATTTTAAAAGTTTAAAGGTGAATACTGAGTATAATCCTAAAAAATGATGACCCTTAAAAAAAGTATTTGGACGCTTTGGATCTTGAAATACTTTTGCCTCAACTAGTTAAAGATCAGAGACAGCTAAAAGTAAACCAGTTGTGGGTTTATTTCGCAGAAGATTGTAAACACAAGTCTGCGACGCATTGCTCTGCTTGTAGTGAGTCTGAGATGGGACTGCTTGTTTACCTCGACCATGGCAGATGAGGAGGGACAAAAAAATTCTGTCATCATTTATTCACCCTCATGTTGTCTGTATATGACTCTGTCTTCCGTGAAACGAAAGAAGATATTTCGAGAAATGTCTGGGTGGTTTTGTGTCCATACAATGGAAGTCAATGGAGTCCAGTGTTGTTCGGTTACATTCGGTTACATACAACATTCTTCAAAATATCTTCTTTTGTGTTCTGCAGAAGAATGAAAGTCAAACAGATTGGGTTACATGAGGGTGAATAAAAAATACATTTTATTTTTGGGTGAACTATCCCTTTAATTTCATGGCATTTGATGACACATAACCAAGTAGGTAGTCTCCTAGCAGAATAACCTCAGGTGATTCATCACACGAATTATAGACAAGTTTCTCTACCATTTCACAACCAGAAAGTCCAAAACACGTTTAGATTTCTTGAAATGTTTGCTCGAAGGTGTGCTAGTTTGGTATCTCATGCAATAACATTCATACGGCTTAAATGTCCAAATACGGATGTTTACTCTCAAGTGCATGTCGAAGCTCTGAACGGCTTTAGCTGGCTCAGTCGAGGGCGATGCGTCTCAGATTATCAGAGCGACCGAGAGAACAATCCTCCCAAACAGTCTGATAACACATACAGATAATGAAGCTTCCAAGGGTATCAAGTATTAAAAGTAGGTAAGACAGCTCAGCGACAGCTCGGGCGTTCTCCAGAACGTGAATTGTAGGTAAGGACAGTCCGTAAGGTTTCTTGGCGTCTTTTGTCACACGATTTTCCTTATTCTCATGTGCTTCATCAGTTTTATCCGTAACTATGAGGACTTCTGGGATTGATGGGCGAGCTGTCCTGGCGTCCGCTTTGACCCATGAGCTGGTAGAGCCGGTGGCTGAGATTCTGCACCTGGCAGGTACCCAGCACGCATCCCACACGCATCAGCTGACCCCGGACGTGCCGGCGTTCCCGGGAGTGACCCTGGGGGGTGCTGTTCTGATTGGACTGTGTGCCGGTCTGTCTCGACGGGTGTCCTTTATGCAGGAGGGCCCTCCAGACCGCACCATGCTCTTTTGCCCCGGCACTCGAAGCTTTTGAGGGGATGGTGATGGTTTCCATGGCAACGCCGCCCTCTGTTTCTAGAAGCTTCCATGGTGTTCTAGGAACACTCAGTCTGGGGATGAAAAGAGAAATAGTCATTCAGACATTTCCTAATCCATTTTTCTACTTAAATCTGTCGATCGATCCGTCATTTAATATCAAAACAGAATGTCTTGAAGAAAGCGTGAGACTGTTTTGGCCATACATGGACGGAATAATTAGCCAGTCGGTGTTGCAAAATAAAGTATTGCAGACAGGGTTTACTCAGACCAACTGAGGCATAATGCCCTTTTTTGTCAGGTTACTGGATGCAGGTCAACATGCTTTTTTATTTACATGTACTCTTAAAGGGGCAAACTGACTTCTGGTCTGATGCTGTTAAAAGATTCTAAAGAAACTGGCACCAGTGCCCATCATGCACAGCTGCACATTTTTCCAAACTTTTTTAAATAAATTATGTTGTGATTTTTGTTGTATGTTTACTATAAGGACTGTAACACACAAATCAAAAGATTTTGACATCATCATTTGAATTTCTTATACATTCAATTTATTATAAGATGTATATGTGAGATGTACAGCCGCAGAAAAAATGAAGAGAACATAGCAAAAGCAATTTTTCTGAATTTACTATTTATTGGTAAGTGTTTGAGGAAAAATGATTATTTTAGTTTTATTCTGTGGACTATTAACAACTTGTCAACCAAATGTCAAATAAAAATATTGTTTCTATTCTACATGTGTATAGGAAAAGTTCAAAGATTTTTTAATGTGTTAACGTCGATTTTGATCAGTTTTCATGTCTTGTCATGCTGTCAGTCTTTCACATTTCTGTTGGATGAGACACGATACATCTAGAAATTCTGATGAAATAAAAACATTTGAAAAGGTCACTTAATTTTTTCCCGTGGCTGAATCTGTCCTATGTGGATGTATTTTTGTATATATTTTGGATGTCTGTATGTTTATGTGGTGATAAAGGGTAATACTCTAGTCTTAAATTCTAATTCTTACTTGAATGTTTCTGAACAGGATTAGTCTGCTCAAAAATATTGAAATACAGCAATACACACAATCACTTGGTCTGTGTAAACAAGCATTCCTGCTCACTGCCTTTTTTAAACAGGATTTACAAGATTATAACATGTTAACCTGTGGTCTAAATGTACAGTATGAGGCTATTTTGTCTTTTTTTAATGGTCATAGAAAGCCATGGGGTGTCGGCCATAAGAGCGTCACAGCTCAGTGTGTGTTAAGAGCATAGTTCACTCAAAACATGTATGACTTTCTTTCTTCTACAAAACACAAAAGAAGGTATTTTGAAGAATGTTGCTAACCGAACAACATTGAACCCCATTGGCTTCCATTGTGTGGCCACAAAACTACGATGTTCTTTTATGTTCCGTGAAAGAGAAGGAAAGAGTCACATACGGGTTTTAAACAGCACAAGGGTAAAAATGGTTTATTTTTGGGTGGTCTCTTTAATTCTAGACCGTGGCTGTTCTTGCAGCTTATCAGTGGCTGGTATTACACTTGTAGTTGGAACAATATAGTTTTTTTTTTTTTAAGCGGAACCGGAGATGTCGGGGTCAGTACATGTTTGTCTTTCTGAATATTGGTCTGTATGTTTGTCTGTCTGTCTGTCTCTCTGCTTGTCTATCTTTCTGTCAGCCTGGTTATCGATCGGTCTAGTTTTCGACCTGTCTGTCTGCTTATTGGTCCATCTTTCTATTGTCTGTCTGCTTATCTCTGTCTACTTGTGTCTATATGACTTTCCGCTTGTCAGTCTGTCTTTCTGTCTGCATACCTGTTGATCGGTCTGTCTGTCTGCCTGCTTGTTGATCTGTCTGCAGTTTTTCTGTTGTCTGTATCTGTCCGTCTGTATGCTTGTCAGTCAGCGTATTGTGCTTTCTGTCTGTCTGTCTTGTCTGCCTGCTTGTTGATCTGTCTCCTTGTCTGTCTGTCTGCGTTGTCCTGCTCAGTGTGTCTGCCTCTTGTCAACATTTCTGTCATCTGACTGCTTGTCTGCCTGCGTGCCTGTCTGTCTTTTGTATTAGGGAACTCGTTCTCTTGATCCCTTTTAAAGTTCTGCGTATTCTTTGACATGCACTTCATAAGTTCCCGTCTGTATATCATTCTGCGTTGTCGTGATTAAAGCGTGCTTATCTAATCGGTTAAAGTGCCATTGTTGCGGTTTTATGAATGATTAGAAGCCTCGACCATATCATAAAGTCTGAGAAATACGCTCTGCGGAACGGCACAGTTACACAATAGACCCGTATACCAAACCCTTCATAAGCCTCTGCCCTGAACTAAAGTCCTACTGTTTCACTCCTCCATTGAGAGAGAGAGAGAGAGAGAGTTGCTGTATTTTAGATCTGTGAGTACGGAACAACGGGGTGAAGAGTCTCTTGGCGGTCAGAGGAGAGGCACAGGATGGACAGGAGGAGATGTATTGTGATGTTTCATTTTGTCTTACGGATGAATGGAGAGGAAGAGGAGAAGGAAGGTTGAGGATGAGAGAGAGACTGTTGAGATGAGTTCCCACATTAGTGCCCTGCATGTGGCCTGAGAGTGTGAGACATCACACAAACCTTTAAGACTGATGTTGCAATCCGCTCTCTGAAGGGCACATGTTTAAAACAGGGCTAGAATGGGCTCATATTGGGGGAGAACAGCCTAAATCCGCCTTAAATCAATTCATTGTGCCTTTGCCCTGTGCAAGAGGATTTCATTTGCAGCTGAACATTAAAGTTTTAAATCACCGAGTGCTTGTGTCCGTGGACTCGTGTTGATCTTTTCCCACACTGCACTCACACAGCATGTTTAGATTTATACTGTAAGTTTGTTTCGGTTTTGAAGGCCACTGACGTGTTTAGTATTGCGCGTTGGAAGAAATATGTTCGACCCACCAGCAGGGGGAGCTTGGCTTGTTTTCAGTGAAGAAATGAGATTGTAAAGATATTTATCATTTAAAGGCCTAAACTAAAACATCAGAACAGTAGTCCCTAAAAGTAGTTAAGCTTTTTAAAAATGTTTGAAAACGTGTAGTAACAGAATATCAAATAGCATATTCAATTGCATATTAGACCTGTTCTCGAAACTGCAAAATGTAACTTTTTAATTACATTTTTTAATCAGCTAGTACAAGTTTAGTTTTTTGTTGTGTATGTGTTTTTATGGTTTATGACACGTGTGTATAAAAAAATAAATGTTTGGTTTTTATGCTGTATTATGTAACGCGATTAAAGTTTTATGAAGGGTGATTTTAGGTTGATTGGGACACTTTTTGGCATAGAGATGAATGGCAAGTCCAAAACGTTTGGTACCCAATGTCTGTTCTGTAGGGACTTTGTAGCATGGACATAATTCATTTACATCATTCGTATTTCATCCAGCAAGTCAGAGTCTGAAATAGATCTTCATATCATGACTAAGCAGTCACGATGTGGAAATATGAGAAACTACGTTACAGGTGGCACGTCTCTTTTGTGCTCCGTGTGCCCATGGAGACAAGTGACTCGCTTATATTCTCGGCAGCCACACGCACATTTAAGAAGTTTCACTCTTACAATCCGAGTATAAATCTAAGATGCGTGTGTATTGTATGTTTTTATAAGACATTCACTGAACCTCGGACACCAATGACGCGCACTCGGTCTATAAAGCCTACATTTTCGAAATTGGCAATATTATTTGAATGATCTGAACGATAGATGATCAGACACGTTCACGTGGTAATTCTGCACATATTCCAGTTAAACTGGCGCACAGGTGATCCGGGCGGCGCCGGTGTCCCGTGCGTAAACCCAATTGGTGTCTGTTGCGCACTCACCTGTTGCGCGCCGGCAGCGCCAGTGTCTGGAGCGGCAAAAGAAACACGCAGATCAGCAGAAGTGATTTCATGTCCGAGTCCTTTAATAACAACTGAAATTGTCGTTATTCTTTACAGTCCGACACGATAAAGTTTCTCAGTCCGGATGGAGACGCGCACCTGCGGAGGACACCAAAATGTGGTTACAAAGTTGATCGGTTAGCATGTCTGTTGATGAGTAATGGTAGTCGTATGTAAACAACTGCATAGTAACATATAAAGATTATTATTATTGTCACTTTTAAGCGTTCTTACGTTAAACGTCATCCCATGAAGAAACTGGTGCGTGACGTACATTGTCCATCATACTGCAAGGATTAAAATTAAAACGGTTAGCTTCGGTTGTTAGTGAAGCACTTAGATTTATTGGTTTCGGTGACTCTCTGAAACGACTCAGAAGACTTCACTCGTGGATAGAGGAGATCCTTAAATACTCAGAGGGAGGGACTCAGGATAACTGACACCATTACAGAATGAAAGCTCTAGATAATCTTAATCATAAAAGCAATATCCTCCTGAAAGCCAGTTAACTGTACATCACTCACTGTAATGAATATATTACAACTGATGCCAATTCTTGTAGGATTTTGGGCCTGATTAATGATTGGGGGCGTGGCCAATATTATGATATTAATATAATGTGATGTGGTAAAATGGTTAAATGCAGAAAGAACATTACAACCAAAAACCAAATCTCTCATTATTTTATGTTATATTATTTATCAAGTTGTTCCAAACCTGTGCTAAGACTAAAGAATGTAAAAAATGTCATTGGTAAATATTTGCCAGCATTCTTTGGTTATCTTAGGTTACATTCTCTTCCACATCATTATATTTTAAATGTTTAATATTTAAACATGTGAACTGAAATACAGTGTCACGCTATACAAACATTGTATGTGCAGTCAGATGTGACCTATAGGGCCTGAAGGTCAAAGACGATAAAATAATTGTGTTTTGGATTTATAGATTTAGCTCAGCCTGTCCTGTGGCCTTTTTAAAGAGGATTTTAAGAGCATCAGCAACACTTCTGTTAATGTTAATAAGAGTCAGTCACAGATGAGACTCTGAGACACGTACAGACTGGTTCATGCCTTGAGTCTTTGTGAGTCTATGAATCTATAAATTTTATAGTTGCTTTGTCCTCAATGTGAGTTTTGGAGCAGTGCAATTTTCTGTGTACTGTATAACAAAACTGTGCGTGTCTTTGTGATTGTCTTTATAGCTTAGTAGCACAAAGGTCAGATTTGTTCATGTGCCAGTGTGTGTGTACAAATGTATGTTTGTGTTAAAAAGCATATGAGAAAATCTTTAATATAGATTTAGTTAATGCATGGTGATGCTAGCTTGGAAAATCTGTCAGGGAAATCAAACACAAAAGGCTAAGAATAGTTAAACTATTACCTGAAATTGTTTGTATAGTTAAAGATTACTTCTAAAACACTGAACCTAAATATTAAACGTAACCCAACCCACACGGTTTGCAGTCATGCAGCTTGTTTAGGAGAGCGATGCTATTGTTTTTTTCAGAGTCATTGGACTTTATTATTTTTATTGCACAGGCTGGATAGATTTAGGCCTACAATGAAGGAGGGATTTGGGCCATATTTTAGGACCAGCATATCATATAGCCTCAATTGGTTGGGATTAGTTATTTTACCTTTAATCTGATGTAGATATTACATTTTTTTTTGCATCATCTGAGCCTTGGACCTGTTCTGTTTCTCAGGGTGGAGTACACTGTGTGTCTGTGTGTGTTTCTGTTTCAACTGGATATGCTTTAATAAACTCACCATAGTTTTATAATAGGCTAATCTTTTTCAAATCTCATCCAAAAATTAAAAAAATTCTCTCGTAATTTACAATTTCAGATGCACATGACTTATTTTCTTCATTTGAATAATTTGAATAAAATGTTATGTTATCTTATGATTGCCTACTCTAAATGCTGAAGGTCCAAAAAGCAGATCCATCCAAATGATCAATATGTTGCCATATTTTAACACACTTCATACTAAAGGATGTTTCTATTTATAAATGTAAAACTGCAAAATGTCCCCACAAGTATTTTTTGACCTTGAGAGGACATTTTTGGTCCCCATGAGAAGTACAGCTTATAATGATGTTTATTTGAAAATGTAAAAATGCAGAATGTTTTCCATGATAGATAGGTTTAGGGGTAGGGTGAGGGATTGAAAATACAATTTGTACAGTATACAAATTATTAGATCTATGGAAAGTCCTTTTAAAACGTTGGGCTGCTGAAACCCTTTGCTGCCCCCTGCAGGAACAACACAGTTATGCTCATTTATACTCGCTGAATTATAAATATCAATCTTGGACGGGACATGTTAGAACAATATAACGCATCACAGTTTGAAATGTTTATTGTTGTATACTACACACTATTTCACATGTTTCTTTTTAAAAAGTAGGTAGTATACAGTATATACAGCACAGAACACTAAAATCTCAAATACAGTCTTCAATTGTCATGTCAATGTGTTCCAGTAACACAAAAACATGTTTGAGAGAGAAATATGTAAGAGTCAGTAATTCTGATATTCAAAATTGTCGCTTAAACACTTTGCACAAGATAAAATGATAGTAATAACTGTATTCATGCAGAACAAAGACTGAATATATTGTGTGTGTTTATAAAGATATCTAATTCCTCTTGGGAACCAGTCAGACCAGATCGCAAACAGAGAAGTGTGTGTGTGTATCCTAAGGGCTGTTCATTCATGAGCATTCATTTATGCTCTGGATGAAGCAGAAAATCTGATCTCTTTTCCATACAAACCTTAATTCTTCTGACCACTTGATACATGCATGAACAGAAAGCAACACAAACATGTTCACCTGTGTGAAGATAAACACAAACCAATATGAGAAATGTATGTGATATATTAACATATCACAGTATTTGTTGCTTAAATTATATTATTATATATTATTGATTATATTTCTGAATTGAGAGAGGATGCATGTTTGTGTGAAATGGCATTTGTGAATGACTTGTTGTCAGTGATTCACATCCGGTTGTTCGCTACATCATGTAGCATTTTCATTTACACCCTAACACATTGTGTTGTCTGCATTGAAGCTTCCACAAGATGTTTTATGTTTGCATTTTGGACCGATGACCAACACACACCCAGCCGCCAACTTTCATTTTACGCCAGAAAGCATGTCAGACAAAAATATCTGATAATAAGTGTCTCCGTTGTACCGGACAAAATAGCTGTCATATTTTTAAATGTTGTTGCAGACAAATGTTGATAAAGAATGCGGCTGGAATTTGCATGGCACGCTTGATGGAAAATAGTGTAGATTCCCAAGAACTGTCAGTTGTTAGAAGGCGGAGTTCACAGCTTCTGTGGGTGTGGAAACCTACTGAACTGTCCAATCAAAGCCCAGTATGTAGTTGACTGACGCGTTATTTCTGTTCATTAGTAAAAATCACAGTTTCTGTGTGTATGAGTCTTAGATTTTTTGAACCTGTGTCTAAATGTTTTCAGTGTGTGAGCACAGTGATGAGGTCATCGATAGGCGCTGTCTCCGCGGGGTCCAGCAGTCTAAACGTGTGGCTGAAGGTGATGAAGTGTAAGAAGAGCGTGTTGAGGTGAGGATGTAACTCCATGGCGATGATGTCCTGGTAATGTGCACTGAACATGTGAGCCAGGGTACGGAAGAGCAATACAAAGACCTTCTGAATCAGAAACATGAATCCAGGTGAAAATGGTAAACCTAGACAGATAAGTCTTTATCAAGTAATGTTCACCACAGATATGACTGGCTTATAATGGAATAAAGCTCATCTAAATTCTAGAGGGAACTGACTTAACCTTCTAGATCAGCATCTGATTATAGGGATGAACTATATTTATTTTGTATTGGTTCAATTAACTGTGAATGCTGATCCACAAGCAATGTGTTCTTTTCTGAATGGGTGTGAATCTTTTACTATTGCAAGGGAATCGTACGGTAACGTTACCTGTTTTAGCAGGAAACACACGCTCATCTGTCAGAAGCTCTTGGATGTAACACATGGCGTAGTCAATGTAGACCGGAGCAACACACTTCAACTTTCTGCCCCGATCATCCGTCCATTCATACAGACTGAAAAACACAATCGTTCACCATCAACCTCGCATCTAAAAAAACAAACATGCTATTTAGCTCCTCCTGGCGTTTTTTGTTTGAAGTTTTGAGTTTTATTAATGTGGTGAAATGCTCAATACAACACTCTTCCCACAGTATGCAATAAAATTATGTAGTTTAGTAAAACGTAATTATATAGGCCTTGCATCATTCTTATATTCATACCATAAAGTATATACAATAGGCTATACAATAAAAGGTATAGAAAAATGAAAATCTAAATTTTAAATTCTGAAAAAATATAAAGGCCTATACTGTACAATACAGTATGTATGCATATATATATATATATGCCAATAAAATAAATTGTAATTTCAGATTTCTGCATTTAAATTTCATACAATGCACACCTGTATGCAATTAAGCCAAGAACATTATTTACAAGTTTGGTAGGCTTTTTTATTTAATTGGCTTTTTGCCGAACGTCACGTGCAGAAACTGGAAAACAGTTCTCATCGCATCTGCTTCAGGTCTGTTGAATGCGTTGGTTACATTAAGAGCGGTTACTAAAAGATAAACTTAGCCGATGTCCATAGGCATATCTATATATAAAAGTTTTTTTTCATTTTCTTTTCACTGAAATTTGAACAACGATAGGATAAAACGCTAGGTGACTTGGTTTCCGGTTTGGTCATGTGACGTCGGTCCGTGTACAAATGAAGAGTTTGGTTCCAAAATGAAATAACTCCGTTTTTAAAATCATGTTTTTGATTGTGCATTCCGATTAATATCAATTAAACTGCAGTTGGTATGTTTTGATTCAAGCCATAATTACTCAAACAATACAGCTAACTAACACATTAAAACATGATAACATAATAAAAACATGATTTTAGAAAAAAAATTAAAACAGAGTTTTTACCAAACCAAACTCTTCAAATACTCTATGGATTAGTTTTTTTATGGTTTAATTGTTTAAAACGTAACATGTCTTTTTTAAACTAAGTTGTGTGTGATCCTCACGTGTTTTTGGGGCCCATGGCTGTCGGACATGTTGTCATGGAGCAGAAGTCAGACAGAGCGCTGAGGAGGACATTTATGTTTTGGAAGAACGAGACAGCTGAGAACACAAAATAAAAATGTCAGTGGTGTTATAACAGTTTTTGCGTGTTAAGATGGGATAGGAGAAAGTCGTAATCTTTAACGCACATTAACACGCAGTTAATAGTTAAATGCATTAAGGCGTTCTTCACATTCTTCATGCATGACTGAACACAACACATGAACATGTTGTTTTTTTTGCACTTTTGTGATGTTTGTCATCACTGGGTGTTGTAAAATGACGTTAGTTACGTCTTCTCCTAATTTTTTTCTCAGGTTTGCATTACTCACTGTGTGTTGCGATCCACTCCTGCTGGTCAAGTCCATGTGGAAGAGCAGAGAGGGTCAGAAGGTCGACGTCAGTGATGCGTTTAGACAGAAAATGATCTTTCAGGTATGGTTTAACCTCAGCGGACAGGACTAGATGTAGACCGTTGTTTTTTCTGTTAGAAACACATACACGAGTCATTTATTACGGTGTCATTTATTATATGTGTCATTAACATAAGGCTTAGAATCAGAACAATCATTTTTCTCCCTTTTCCTTTTTTGATGTCTGTATGTTCATTTTCTTACTAATTGTCATTTAAAAAAATCATATAATCATATATATTTGATTAAGGAGTGTAAACTGAAGCTCAGATTTGAGAAGAATTTAAGAACAAAATATAACACACGGCACATGAGCAAGTTTATTGAGACTATAAACCGTACTCTATGTTTGCTATATTTCCTGTCAGTTTTTTGTTTTCTATGCATCCTAGATTAAAACTAGGTCTGCGATTAATCGCCATTTATACACTCACCTAAAGGATTATTAGGAACACCTGTTCAATTTCTCATTAATGCAATTATCTAATCAACCAATCACATGGCAGTTGCTTCAATGCATTTAGGGGTGTGGTCCTGGTCAAGACAATCTCCTGAACTCCAAACTGAATGTCAGAATGGGAAAGAAAGGTGATTTAAGCAATTTTGAGCGTGGCATGGTTGTTGGTGCCAGACGGGCCGGTCTGAGTATTTCACAATCTGCTCAGTTACTGGGATTTTCACGCACAACCATTTCTAGGGTTTACAAAGAATGGTGTGAAAAGGGAAAAACATCCAGTATGCGGCAGTCCTGTGGGCGAAAATGCCTTGTTGATGCTAGAGGTCAGAGGAGAATGGGCCGACTGATTCAAGCTGATAGAAGAGCAACTTTGACTGAAATAACCACTCGTTACAACCGAGGTATGCAGCAAAGCATTTGTGAAGCCACAACACGCACAACCTTGAGGCAGATGGGCTACAACAGCAGAAGACCCCACCGGGTACCACTCATCTCCACTACAAATAGGAAAAAGAGGCTACAATTTGCACGAGCTCACCAAAATTGGACAGTTGAAGACTGGAAAAATGTTGCCTGGTCTGATGAGTCTCGATTTCTGTTGAGACATTCAAATGGTAGAGTCAGAATTTGGCGTAAACAGAATGAGAACATGGATCCATCATGCCTTGTTACCACTGTGCAGGCTGGTGGTGGTGGTGTAATGGTGTGGGGGATGTTTTCTTGGCACACTTTAGGCCCCTTAGTGCCAATTGGGCATCGTTTAAATGCCACGGCCTACCTGAGCATTGTTTCTGACCATGTCCATCCCTTTATGACCACCATGTACCCATCCTCTAATGGCTACTTCCAGCAGGATAATGCACCATGTCACAAAGCTCGAATCATTTCAAATTGGTTTCTTGAACATGACAATGAGTTCACTGTACTAGAATGGCCCCCACAGTCACCAGATCTCAACCCGATAGAACATCTTTGGGATGTGGTGGAACGGGAGCTTCGTGCCCTGGATGTGCATCCCACAAATCTCCATCAACTGCAAGATGCTATCCTATCAATATGGGCCAACATTTCTAAAGAATGCTTTCAGCACCTTGTTGAATCAATGCCACGTAGAATTAAGGCAGTTCTGAAGGCGAAAGGGGGTCAAACACCGTATTAGTATGGTGTTCCTAATAATCCTTTAGGTGAGTGTATATGTCTGTGTACTGTGCATATTCATTTTGTATTTATAAACACATACAGTACATATACATGTGTATATTTAGGAAATATTTACATGTATTTATTTATAATGATCAATCATTTAAATGATATATAAATGTTTATTATTTTTATATATTTCTTAGATATATGCATATATGTGTATGTGTTTATAAACACAACATTATTATGCACAGTACACAGACATGTAAACACAAACTGTTAATTCTGGATGCGATTAATCGCGATTTATGGTTTGACAGCCCTAATTAAAACCAAAATTCCCTGAAACTCTGTATTTTGTCTTTTTTGTCAAATAGTAATCATTACCAAGTTGTATTGTCTCCATTTTGTACCACACACATTTTGATGTTTTAATTAGGGATGCAGGATCAATTATCGGCCATATCGGTATCGGATAAATTATGAATAATTTCCTCTGGTTAAACCACTTCAGCTGCACGCTGCGCACAGTTAAAATCCAGTACAGTACTGTCTTTCTGTCGTGATCATTCACTTACTGGTATTAGCAAAACATTGTCAATGTAGGTACAGTATGTAGATATTTATGAATGTGTAAATTATAGGAGCAAAAGCATTTTTTTTTAAAGCCGACTGTTGTCTGAATGCTTTCTGTCTTGACACCCGTTAGACATGTGGCTATTAAGAACATTTCTCTGGGTTGCTCTAGAAGAACATCTATAATTAGTTTATTAAATAAAAAATATACCAGAAAAGTTTAAAAGTTAAAGAATCGTTAACTAGTGTAAAGTAGGCTTGGTACATGATTTTCAGGGAAAAAGAGAACTAACGGTTACCTTGATTTCTGCAGTGAATGTTTTCAAATAAAAGCAGCTGTCCACTTTTTGCCTTTTGTTTCCGTCTCAGAAAATGTCATATTAATATTTAGATACTGTATATCATCCAATATATCGATTATCGGCTTCCAGTGTTAAATAATTATCGGTTATCGGCCAAAATTTACATATCGGTGCATAGTTTTAATAAAACCTGAGGGGAAATCAAAGCAAATATTGTGCAAATATGCACTCTGGACATCACATTTGGCTACCGTCAAGTTTTTTTTGTCTTGTAAGATTGGAATACTATTGATTAGGGATGTAACAATATTAAAATCTCACTGTACGATAATACCTAGGTATCGAGTCCGCCGTACGGTAGTTATTGCGGTATTTAAAATGACAAATGATGCCATGCCGTAAGCATCCTCTTTTCTTTATGCTGTAATCATAACTGTTGCTTAGAGGTATGAGTTATATGAGATGGGTCAAATGACCTAAAATCCCTTTTATAAAATAAAATCATTGCACCAGATGGACCTTTCCGAAGGTAACATCTATTATTTTTCTAACATTCTCTAGGCCCGGAAGACCAATCGTTTCATACAGTCATGTGACCACGATAATATTGAGACAATTTTGCGATAACACGATATGGATAATATTGTTACACCATTTCTATGGAATGAATACTAATGTTTTGGTTTAGAATTGTGTTTCTTACTCATGTATACACATGTAAGTTTGTAACGCAGTAGATGCTTTCTGCTGGTTAATTTGTGTTGAAATAGTTGCCGCTGAGCAAACAGAAAGACAGTTGGAGAACAAACTCTCTGCCTTTACACAAGGACACACCGGGATGTAGTTTACTGTGTAATGTGTGCACATGGGGTTGGTCGTTTTAATGGCTTTTATACCGGCAGGCCATCGTGTTTGCGTCTACGTGTTTTCCGAAAGCGTTATCGAGCACAAGATCGCATTGTCCTGGAAAGAGAGCAGCGTTTTACTGTACACAGAGCTCATTTCCCTCATTCAAATGAGATAAGCCACACACATGCTTGGGCTGACGTGTAGAGTGTGTTTACACAGAGAGCGAGGCATCTAAAAACAGAAGTATCAACCTTGAAACAACTGAGTGTGCAGACGGTGACCTCGTCCTAATAAATGGTCAAAAAACAGGCCGTGATGTGAAGTTGTTTTTAACAGTGATTCTGTTAAGTGCTACACATGTGCTACAACTAAAATGTGTGAATGCCATTCATTGTTATAGATGATAAATATTTCCACTTTTTTTAATATAAAATATGCATAGAACTAGCACACTTCTCAAACAAAGCATTTTACAAAATGATGATGCCTTTACAAAAATAAGTTTATTCAAGTGTGCTATTAGTATACTTCCTTTGGAATACTTTCAGACTAACTTTTATGTACGCCTCAGAAATAAAGTGTATATTCTTTTTAGAAATGTATCTAAAATGACACTTAAATGTACTTGACTTACACTGACAGAAAAGTCTATTTGCTCTATTAGTTTTATGGAGACATACTTAGAAGTATAATGAGATATTCTATGCTTGACTTGTAGCTTTACTTTCTTAAAAACTGTTCAAATTTATATAGTAATATAAATAAAATGTGACCATGTCAAAACCCGGATAAAGTCTCGGAATCTAATTTTGAGATGAGATGAGCATCAAAATTTGATTTCAAGCCATAATTTCACTACGATTTCTATCTTTGACATGGACTTAGTGGATATCGAAGATATCAATGTTACATTTTCACAAAATGTTCTTATGTAGGACGATTTATTGTAGAAAACAGTAAATCACAAAAATGAATTTTGCTGGGTTTTCACAGGTAGGGTCACACATATAAAAAGTAAACTATACTAAAATTCACCTGAAGAAAACTTTAGTGGAAAAGAAAATATTAGTACGTCTAATTTCATTGAACATGAAATACAAGTTTCACAAAATAAACTTGACTTATTTTTGTAATAGTTGTTATTTAAAAGATGTACTGTACTGTAACTGAAGAGAGAGAGAGAGAATACTAAAAACAGATTTTGATTGTAGTGATGAGAATTTCATCACACATTGTTTTATCACTTCAACTGATCTAAACTCTTCACACTGACATCAGTGTTTTTGTGTAAAAATAAACACCAATAAAAAGTACAGATAAACAAATTTGACTTAATATTGCCCTCCATACAATATATTTTCTTATCTCCTTGAATTATTTGTATGATATATATATATATATATATATATATATATCTTTTTTTAAAGATATTTTTTAAATATCTTAGTTGCAGTCATATGTTTAGTTGTGTTATTTTTAGTCCTGTCTCAAGATTTTCGAGAACAGAAAAGTACCTTTTTTGGTCATGCATCGCAGTAATAGGACGTATTATAGTTTCTTCATACTTTGATTGGCTTTGATTTCACAAAACTTTCTGTACTTAAGAGTTTTTCTTTGTAAACAGTATACAGTAAACACACACAAGTTTGTCAAATGTAAATATACGGGCCACAGCAGGTGTTTATCCATAAACAAGGCCAGTACAGAGGGTTTGTGTTTTTGCACACATGCTGTTGTGGAAGTTTCCTTTGACTTTGAGCTACTGTAGTTTCTAGTGAACTTACACACACACACACACACACACACACACACGCTTTGGTTGACTATCCCCGTGGGGACAGTCCATAGGCGTAATGTTTTTATACTGTACAAACTGTATATTCTATCCCCATCCCTAAACCTAAAGATCATAGAACACTTTTTGCATTTTTAGATTTGTAAAAAATATTGTTCTGTACAATTTATTAGCTTTTTTGCCCCTGGGGACCTCGATTTTGGTCCCCACGGTGACACGAGTCCCCATGTGTTGGTGTGTATTCAGGTTTAGGTCCCCACCGGGATATACAAACATGAACACACACACACATGTTCACATTCCTTCTCTCTAAAAGTATGCTGACTCTCATCTCTCCAGCAATGTTTGCATACCTTCTACCATCTGTCGCGTGTGTGTGTGTTTATACTCACACTTTAAACAGGCTGATGTTGGTGTGGTTTGCCTTCAGAACATTGACATCCTCTTCATCAGAGCTGCCGTTGCTCTGACATCCCCCCATATCCAGAACACGTCTACCCATTAACACACTCAAAAACTCCCAAAGACGACCTCATTCAGACCATCAACTCCCAGCAGTCTCTCACACGCATACCGTCCGTGTTTACATTACGTCCGTAAGGGTCCGTCCTGGTGGTCTAATTTCACGAGCTCTCTCTTTCCCCGTCCTGCATTTTCTCGCAATGGTCCTGTTCTCTCGGCCGTTCTTTGTGTGCTCTACACCTCAGGCTGCGTCTTCTTTTCTCTGGTGAAGCAGTCAGACAGGTTCCACCAGTACTTGAAAAATATTTACTCTCGTATGCACACTTGGGAAACACGCCCCTCTCCACCCACAGGCCACTCCCACCTCATGCCTGCGGGGCAGCTTTCACTTTCAATGCCCCACGGGACGTGTCATTCCAAGTCATGGAATGTTGGATCCATTTTTGAAATCGTTAGGTTTTTCGAGGTGGTGGTTACATTGTAACGCAAAATATCAGAAACGGATGGGGGTGAGAAAAGGTATACACTTTTTGCCAAACCACAGGCACACCAAAATGAAATGAAAAAGACTCCCAAGACAATCCCATCTGAAATATTTATTAGTTTGATATCTGATTTGAAAGCCTAACTTTTGACAACAGATAACAGGTACAGTATAACAAAGAAAACCCACCAGTATCAGTTTACATCGAAAAGGCATTTGACTAAATGACAACAGATGTGTGTTCCACATTCACACAACGAACAGATGCTCGAGGCAGTCACCAGATTATACTGTATGCATTTGTGTTTTTGGGTACTTGAATACATACAACAGCTGAACATGAAAACAAACAAACAACATATAAAGGATTTCACGTCTCCGTTTCTGATGCATTAAGCTATAAAATCTTGTTTGTGGTGCTTCGATTGGTTGATAAAACAATGTGGCAGGCCAGTTTTATATAAAACAATACATTTGTATAACCCTTTATTAAATAATAAAATAAAAGGAATAGTGGCTAAGTATTAGAAAACAGAAATTTTGCTTCTGTGTTAGGTTTCCCATAATGCCTTTCTCATCTCAAATGTTAATGCTTTCAATGCTTTGAACAAACTATCCGCTATTATTTAATTGTAAAATGATTTACCACGGCAGCAAACAGCACTAAACCTGTGTAACAGTACCTGGTCAAATAAACATGTTAGGAACACATTAACCACAAACACAGATAAATCGCATAGACGTGGTGCTTCAGAAAGACTTTTACTGTATGTGGAAGACAAGATCGATGGAATAATAAAGATCTCATTGCTATTTCACTAAGTGGCCGTTTGGATTACGTGCTGAATTAAAGCACAAGTATATGAAGGTACAGTAATGATAAGAGAATGAAACCCTGTTGTCCAAACCAGCGGGTTAAAGAAGAAATGTGGCGACTTTGGCAAAATAAACAATAAAAGGCTAAAATCTGTAACTTCTCTGGGTTAAAAATGCACAAAGTGTTTTGACTTCATACTTAAAGTATCATAAATTAACCTGCAGTTTTATGTTTTAAACAGAGATGGCGATGTAGAGGCAAAAGTCATGGATTACAGAAAAAAAATCGTAAAAAAAAAAGTCAAATACATTCAAGCACAAAGCCGATCAGTCTTTATTTCTCTTTCACCTGCTCTCATTCTCACACACAAACACACTTTTGCAATTTAAACAAAGTGCTTGTAAACTTAAAAATCCAAGTAGACCAAACACCAATTTTACCACCATCCTGTTGCATTTGGTATCAAAATCAAGTTTTTAAAAGTGCAAAAACAAAAAGATTCAGACTCTGTGTGTCTGTGTGCACATTGTCCCAAAGCTACATTAATAAAGAACAAATCAAAACAAAAAATGATTCGTACTATTATTGCTATCGCTCTAGATTCAACTGGACGAAGCGTTCTAGTGTTTCAAAAGTAGTTAGTAAAAATATAATATTAATTGCACATATATAGTAAAGAATACACATCAACATTACTAAGACCTGATTACTACAGGAGAATTATGACGGATATGTGCACACACACACGAACACGTGTTCTAATGTACACGCTGATGTGTCATTCTCTGATATTTCAAGGCACACACACATACACACCCGCTTCTTTAAAGTTCCGCCTTCTCCTGAGTTCATTCTGAAGATTCACATTAACTCAAATTGGCTTAACCAATAATGATGGTTCTGTCATCATTTACTCACTCCCATGCCATCCAAACACACGTGACTTTCCTCCGTGGAACACAAAACATTAACAGCTATTCATTGTTCATTGTTATTCATTCAGTAACACAAGTGATGTAATATAATCATTCTGAGAAATGTTAAAAGCAAATCTGATGCATACATGTAGATATTCAATAGTTTTAATGACTCAAAAGCTGCAGTAGAGAAAGGGGTATTGAAGAAGCTTCAGCTTTTAGGCTTGAAACATGACGGACAAGACTACTTTAATGGTGCTTTTTGGTCTGTAGAGATTGACAGTATTAACCGTCGTTACTTTTTTTGTACAATAAACATTTCGTCTCACATTTTACGTTCCAGAGAAGAAAGTTTCACAGGTTTGGAGCAATGGCGAATGGAGACAGAACTTTGAATTTCTCCCTTAAAGGGACAGTTCACCCAAAAATAAAAACTCTGTCTTTATTTACTCACTCTCAAGTTGTTTCAAATCTATATAAATTTCTTTGTTCCGATGAACGCAGAGAAAGATATTTTGAAGGATGCTTGTAACCAAACAGTTCTTGGCCACCATTGACTTCCATAGTGGGAAAAATTACAAAAGCGTTCTTCAAAGGTGAGAACATGTAGACAGAATTTTTTTTTGGTGAACTGTTCTTTTAATGTAAACGCAGCATACATCAAGCATAAAACGAAACAGATTTTTTTTTCTCAATTGATTTAGCTTGTATATGTGTATCTTTAAGGGGGGGGGAGGGGGCTGGTAACGTAAACACAGCTAACGTAAGTGCAAAGAAATCAGCACTGAAATTAGATCAGCACCAGAGCTACAACACACAAAAATACTGATCAGCTGCTCAAGACACACACGCACAGATTCAAAACCAAAAAAATATAACTTTTAACACCCGTAGATGTACATGTAGAGCATTTTTATGCATATGTCAATGTGCATCTTATTCTAGTCCCAAAACACCCAACAATACCACACACACTCACAGACTGAAGCCGGGCTGCTCTCACAGGGTTCAAAGGTCAACCGTGAAGATGTCTTCATTAGGGAAGACTGGAGTATAGATGTGGAGTACCAGCCAACAAAAACCTCGCCTAACTACATGGCAGACCAATGGAAACGGCAGATGCCAGAGGGAGGGGCTAAAAGTGGCCAAAACGAGTGTGGCAATGGTTGCCATGGGGATAGAGGTGAGCAGCAAGGGTGCTCTTACATTGGACCGTTACTGCTGGGGTCACCCCTGTAGAGCGATACAGAGAAATATTAAGAAACTATATTACATTGTACATTAATACATAATATTACATTCGAAGGAAAACAGTGTTGACATTACTTCTGCTTCATAGGCGACTGAGTACCAGCGATGGGCGTCGCCACGGTTGCTGTTGCTATGACATCTGTTGCCATGCCACCTGTTGCTTTATCAGTAGTGTCACTGAAACCATGGAAGAAACAAATACGGACAAACACAGAAAAGGCTTCAGTTAGCATCTGGGGTTTTCAGGTTTTTATTAGAACAGGTGATCATTCCCTATTCACTTCAGTTCATATCCAACAGACAAATGATAGTGTTTGGAGGCCTAGAATGTGTCTTGTGTATTATAGTATGTGTACCTGCTGAAGTCCACACTGGGTTTCACCGGCTCCTTGGTGTTGCCGGTGGCAACCGTGTCTGTACTGATTCTGGTCCTCTCCTCCTCTTCCTCACTGTCTGTACCACTGGAGCTGCTGTCTGATGCTACGAGAGGAGCCTTCCTCGCTCCACATACACTCCACACACATGCTGATGAGCCTTTTACTGCAACACACACAACACGTGGGCATTAACGTCAACCACCAATAATTATTACAATATAAATAAAAAATACAATAAAAATGATACTAGCCCCACAAAATAATGTCGTTAAATTATAAAAACATTAATATAAATTTGGTTAAATTTAGGTTATAGGATTACACGGTTATTAAAGTAATTTAATTCGCAACAATGAATTGTGATACACAAAGCAGACTATAATAAACATAAGAGGTAAATAAAGACGCAATCCATTACAAAAAACCTACAGACTGCACCTTTGAGTACTTGTTGTTCATTAGATCGAATTATTTACTAATTTAAGTAACGCACTGAATTCGAACCAAGTCACTTACCTTCATCATTCTGGCTCTGTTTGTTTGGATTTTGTGAGTCCACAGGTGAACTGCATCTGGGTCCGGCGTCTGAACTGCAAAACACATGATCTCAATTAGCATGACATCAACTTGATGCTAACACACTGTATAACATCAGTCCCGCCGCACCAGCAGAAGGGCTGGAAGTCACCGAACGTCGCCCATCCTTTGTCATTCGTCTCACTGAGCTGGTCTTTAGAGCTGCCCCACACACTGGATCCCGTATCCATGGCGATGCTCGCAAAATCCCGACAGTTGAAGTCATCTTCGAAGCTCGCGATCCATCCAGGACCTGCAGAGATGGAGAAACAGTTAGTTTTATAAAGAACTGTATTATACATCTAAATTCTATCTAGGTTTTGTTAACTGTGAGCATACTTTGAGGATCAATGCACTGGTTGTCCATGTCCCGATTCTTGGCGTTCTCTGGAGTTTGTTTCGATTCTGGAAACCACTCCAGATCTGGTGACCCCAAACGCCTCCGAGAGCCAGCATCCGCCTCGCTATTCTGAGTGCTGGTCACCTGTCCAAACCTACCAAAGACAAAGCACACGCATCGGTCGAAGAAACGGGCTAACATGAACTAAATAATGATTTCATGGCAATGTATAAATGGCAGAAGGTTTCTGTATGTATCCGAGTTAAAAATAAATGTAAAGTCATCATAGTGTGCGTTATGAACCTGCTTCGTGCTTTGACTTGTTTGCGTGCTGCATAGTTGATTTCTTTTTCCTCCCAAATATCTTCCTCCTCTTCCTCATCGAAATGGCGAATTTTCTCTTTTGTGCGGGTTTCAAAGATGGCAGAGCTCGCCTGAGAGAGATAAAGGGTTAAAAACACGATTAAGAACATTAAATGAGTGACACACAGAGGAAAGAAGATTTAAGACACAGAGAATCAAAGAGCAGATGAAATACTGACAGAAGGAGATTGTAAAGAGAATAAAAAACAAATCATTCCGAATGAGTGTGAATCAGTACTCACCCCCTCATCCACCAGGTTAAAGTTGATCTCTGTGATTCGATCGAACGTGGCGCTGAATAAATAATAGATATGAAAACATTTCACATGCCAATGCCATTCAGTTTAAACATGGCAACACTAATGAACATTATGCGACTCTATGTTTGTTTCTAGAGACCACCATTCTGTATAAGTAGTTTCATGTTGAAAAGTTCAATGTAAATGTAAAATCTAAATGTGAATGATAAATCTTTGAAAAGACTTTTTTTAAAATGAAAATTGTAATTTAAAATATAAATGAAATCTAAATCTTAGTCTAAATGTTAAATCTGAATGTGAACTCTAAAGGCCATTGCACATCGAGTCCGAAATTTGCGTCCGAAATTTCCAAATGTTAAAAAATAAATACGACCTCGCGTTGTGTCGATCACATTTACACACTGCCTCCGATGTGGGCGATATATCGTACGATTTAATGCTCTCAGGTTCTCAATGACGGTTAAATGCCGCTACATCCGAAAGCCAGAGGGCGCTCTTGCGCAGAAACTCCGAATATGGGAAACCGAATAAGAGCAATCAGTTCCAGGAAATGCCTGTGGTCATATTCTATCGCTGTTCTTCAAACCTTTTCAGCTATTTTCATGATAATAAAGTTGATTTATAGTAATGATGATAGACGAGTGTTGCTTTTTCAAATACACGTTATAAACGACTCAATCTCGTAGTGATTTTAGATCGAGCAGACGAGCAGTACTTCCTACTGATCAAACAGCCGTAGTTCACGGAAGAGCTGTGCATAAAACATCGAATCGATTTAGACATGTATAATTCGCGTAAATCGCGATATATATCGTCCAGCCTAGCAAGCGTTTTGACAATTCAGAGACACCGTACAAACGAGCGCCAAATACGAAAAAACGCGTACGAAATTTTCGGACTGTATGTGCAAAGACCTTAAAGGTACATTTTAAACCTAAATGTAAAATCGAAATGAAACCGTTAAATCTAAATGTAGCACACAATTGTATGCTACAAGGTTTGTGCAGGAATCACCTGATGCTGCCGTCATGCTCTCCAAATTCATCATCATTCAGTCCAAACTGATCGACAAAGTTTGCAGTCATCTGCTGAATCTGATAATCTGAGAAAACCTGTGATAATACAACAGAACACGCACGCACGCACGCACGCACGCACGCACGCACGCACGCACGCACGCACGCACACACACACACACACACACAATTAATATTAACATGAATCAAATTAAGAAATCATAATTGATTACATTCTTCTTTATCATAAAACACACACAGCTAAACTACTGTAAATAAGCTATTAAAAGAATATGTCGCCACTGTTGTTAAGGCCAACAATTCTGTTCATTTGTGTGTCAGATCTCACCAGGTCCGCTGTGTTCCTCTTGTTAGTTTCTGCTAGCGCATCATTCACAAAATGTTCCCAGCGTTCTTTATAGTTCTCTGGTAACTCTGTCACACATTAACAACCACGTTTTTATAAATCAGAGAATGTGTGTTGTTAGAAATGTATGAATAACATGTTATGTGCGTCATCTACCGTTTATTAGCTCTGTGATTTGGGTCTGTTCTGGCTCTTTGTCTGCATTGTGCACCACAGTGTTGGCAATCCTGGTCAGATGACCCATGTACCCTTTTCTCATGCCCCCAGCCTCCCTACAACACGCAAACACACATTCAAGTCTCACAAGTGTAAACATACAAACTCCTCAGAGAAATTCAAAGCGAACTTACTGTGTTTTGTCATTTTCCTCCCATGCATCTAAAATCCTCTGAACCAGCCGGCAGTCCTTTATCAGCTACACACACACAAATACAGACAATTGTACATCAATAAAGCATCTGCACACTGTTTTTGATCACTATTACGCGTACTAATATGCATTTACAGTAAATCTGAATTAAGGCTGTCAAACGATTAATCGCGATTTATCGCATCCAGACTAAAAGGTTGTGTACACATAATATATGTCTGTGTACTGTGCCTATTTATTTTGTATTTATAAACACATACACGTATACATATTTTGAAAATAATCACATGTATTTATTTATATTTACCAATAATACAATTAATCATATTCTTAAGTATATCCATGTAAGTGTATGTTTTTATAAATACAAAATTATTATGCACAGTACACAATATATTATGTAAACACAAACTTTTATTCTGGATGCGATTAATTGTTTGGCAACCCTTATCTGAATGCATTAGTCGGCATCATCTTGGGGTACTACATACATGTTTTATCAGGTCTGAGTGTGCGAACATATCACATCCGTCAGAGGTGCCGGTGTGTGTCTCAATCGGGTCCGAGCGTGTGCTTTCCAGCTGATCTTGATGAGTCTGATCCGGACTATTCTGTAGTTTTCCGTTTGGTGTGGTCTGGTTAAGGATGGCTGAGACACAGTGCTCCACTTGGACATGTAAGAAGTTATTCCAGGAGAATTTAAAAAACAGGTCCTGCAGAGAGAAAGACAGATTAGAGCAGGAAATATTGTTTATGACGTTATTCAGTGGTTTTGAAAGAGACGGTCACCAGCAGCAGGTTGATCATGTTCAGACGGCAGAGCTCTTGGTGGATTCTGGGAGCTCTTGTGTACAGCAGAGCAGCCATCAGTCTGACAGCATGCAGTCGAGCGTTCCCAAACGGCTCCTCTAAGACGCCCATTGTGGTCAAAATGACACATTTCTGTAAGGTACAGTCAAAAACGCATCAGCAGAAATGTACAGCAGGGCTGGCCTACTTAAATTGGAGATAATGTTGTCAAAACATTTGAAAACCCTAACAAGTAAACAATGGTATTAAAACACAAAAAGTAGGGAGGAACTTGATTTTATACAGTAGTGCCCACATGTGAAATCCCCCTAGGATAACTTACGCCTTCTCCTTTTATTCAAACGTAACATTAAAGGTGTATAAAAAAATTGTGCTCATGTTGTGGAGCTTGGAGAAGAATTTGCAAAAAATACATCAAACACATTGAAGCTTTTTGAGTCAAGAATCAGGAGAATGACTTCTGTCGTCAAATACAAAAGAGGACCAGAGTCGATGTCTGCTTTATTTCTTGTGAGCTTTTTGTTTATCTATGCATTCTGTTGCATATTAGAATAAAACCCATATTCCCACAGTTAGCCTTTTTGCCAAACAATTTTGTCAATTTTTTTACGTTTTGTGCACACTCATATTTTGATGTACAATTTATGTACTGTATATCCTGGATAATTTGGTATTGGATCTTTTGTGTATATTTTGTACATTACTAATACTTATAATTATTATACAACATGTTTGTATTTTTGCATTGGTTTTGTATTGTTTCGCAGCTCATTGAAACCAATTTTCTTACAGGGGATTAATAAAGTAGCTATTATTTATTTGATCGAACCTATGTGGCCATTAAAGCAACATTTGTGCAAATATCCTCTCTAGACATCACTGTTTGACCACGACTGTACTTCAGACACAGTGTTGGGTAAGTTACTCTGAAAAAGTAATTAATTACTAGTTACTAATTACATATTCGATAATGTAATTAGATTACTGTACAAGTTACTCTCTTCAAAAAGTATTTAATTACTAATGACTTTCTATATCTTACATCAACCTTGATGAGTTCAGTGATTCAAGGATAGACATGAAACGGCTCTTTTAATTCATTCAAATAAAACTACATAAAGTATTATTATTAATTACAAATGTGAGAATTATACATTAAAGCACGGATTTTAAAGTTAGACTTTGAATTTTGATGTCAATTCCTCTTCTACACACACACATATTACACAAAGTATTTAGTTTAATTACATCACAAGTAACTAATTAAATTACAGAAAAATAAGAGTAATCCCTTACTTTACTTTTTCAAGGGAAAAGTAATTAAATTACAGTAACTAATTACTTAGTAACTAGTTACACCCAACACTGTTCAGACATCGAGAGGATTGTAAAAAAGATTATGAAATTATTAGCTTTTTCAAGAATTGTGTGAACACCAGGACATTATGATAAACTGGAGAAACAGACCAACCTTGGGTGGGTTTAACAGTAAGTGGTGGAAGAGTTTTAGATGTGGTTGTATTCCCATTAATATGCTGTTGTTGACAGTGTAAGACGTCTCCAGTCCCTCAGAACACGGGTCGATCATCTGTTCGATCCTGTCACACACACAAATATTAGTTACAGTGAATGTCTGTGTGATGCATGCATCTGTGTGTGTGTGTGCGTGTGTGTGTGTGTGTGTTACTCACCCTGGTCTCCGAGTCTCCAATAATGTGAGTAACACTTGAGTTCCATAGACAATACAAGTTTCGCTCCTCTCTCCTCCAAACATGTTCTTCACAAGGGCCTCCACATTCTGCTGTCTGAAACACACACACACACGCACGCACGCACGCACGCACGCACACACACACGCACACACACACACACACACACACACAAACTGATGGCTTAAGTTTAGTCTTGCAGAAGCATACTTGATTTTTTGTCAGCCAGTTCTTGGCATTTCTGTGTGCAGCTCGTGGGCACACAGGACGAGTTTAAGATTCTGAGCTTCAGTTGAGTCTCGACCGCTCACGGACTTACACTTAGTTTGTGTACATGTGTTCCTTTAGCACGTGAATCACACTTACAGCTCTAGCGCTGCGAGCAGAGGGTCAGGCACATTGGCCTCTTGCAGTGCGCTGGTCTGATCTCTGCTCAGACGGATGATGTCACACAGCGTCTGAGATGCGTTCGACTGCCTCTGTGAACACACAAACGCAATCATCTTCTTATTTCAGTCTGTTTATAATGACATTATCTGTTTACATACATTTGTGCATTTGGCAGACGCTTTTATCCAAAGCGCATAACAGCACATTCAAGCTATACAGTTTTTTAACAAAATGCTCTGTCAATTGTGCTACAGGAACACCTTCACATACATTTGTTAGGTGGAATCAATTCGCAGCATATTTAAGTATACACTAGGGCTGTCAGTCACAATATTAGATTTTCACTACACGATTATTGTGGACCATAACGATAGTATCACGATATCTGTTGAACTAACAAACGTACTATTGGTCAAATCTATCTTTTTTGGGCTTAAATTTGCGTTTTCTCTTTTTTTGGGGCCAATGAATTACAATCAAAACTGGAGTTTAGTAAGGCAGAGAGAGAGTTTGTATGTGGCTCTTAAATCAAAAGATAAAACAAGAACTTTTGTGATTAACTGAATTATTTACGATATTATCATATGTATAGAATTAACACTGGATCAATAATCATGTTTTTTTATATCATGGTTATTGTGTTTTTTTATTACCAGTATATTGTGACCCCTAGTATACACTATAGCAAACTCTAAAATTTACTATAGTAAATTTTTGTATTCTCTAGTACCTTATATTATAGTAATTACTATACTTTGTTAATGTGTACTACAATATTCTGTAGTATTAACTATGTTAAATTTAAGATTATAATTACATAATAATTATATAATTAAATATTGTAGTCTACTTTAATATTTTCTATGGTAAGGATCAAAACATTATAGCATCTAGGAATTTTACTAGTTTACTTTAGTGCATAATACTAAAGTACACCACAGTATCTTTTGATGTGGAAATGGTTTTGTTCCACATGGACAGTTTAAAAACAAAGCCCTTAAAGAAAACAATAATTTGTTGTATTTACTGATGTTTATTAGTGCCGATACCACTATTTACACATACAAAGCAAATCTCTAAGTCTTACACTAAGCCTTGTAACTTGTCCTGGACTATTTGTTACATATAAATTATGCATCTTGTATCAAGGGATGTTACGGACAGGCTTCTTAAAATTTTGCCTGGCGAAAATAAAATGGGTAAAAAAAAAATCGCAGACTTGCAATGAAGTCATATCTAGACACCAGAACATTATTGAGACCTGCATTTTGTTAACTTAGCCCTGTAAGGCCCGATTCACATTTCGCGTCTAAAACCGCGCGGAAAACGCGAGCTACACTGCGTTATCCTTTTTTTCCAAAGCGCCTGAACTTTGCGCTCTCTTGGCGTCTGTCGTCGCTAAGCAACCATGGGCCACGCTAGCCGTTGAGACGAGGAGGTATAAACAAAGGATATATGGATTCTATGCACTGAAAATTCCTTGCAATAACTCTGCTACTAGATTTAGTTATGCTGTGATCATCTGTGTCTCCATCTTCATTGAGCTTGTCTATATTGGCTGGTTGGTTCTTGTCACATGACCTGCGGTGCGTTTGCGGCTTTCTGAAAAGTTGAGATTTTTTCATCTCGATGCCCTATTTCCGCGATGCGAAATGTGAATCGGGCCTAAGAAACCACCAAGCAGCACCCTAGTAGCAACCACTCACGATACCATAGCAACTGCATTGCAACTCCCTAGCAACCATCCACAACAGTCTGAGTCCTGCAAGGACAAGCAGCGCTCATATTTTCTTGTGTAAAAATAAAGTTACTGACCTGATCGTCGGATTGAGGATGAATCAGTTCAGCGAGCCTCTGAATCAGCTTCTCTTCATTCAGCCACTGCAAACAGACGACGGGAATCAAAGCACACATCTTAACACACATATTAAGTGCTGCTAGTGTCTACTCACATTGAGCACCTCCAGTCTGACAGAGGCCGGCTCCACACTGTTAATGAGACGCAGCACCATATCCATCATAGCTGATGTGTCCATGTGTTTCAACAACTGTCCAATAAAATCCTCCTTCTTCTTTAAGAAACCGATCACCTGATGAAAACAAACGACGTTGAATTACTGCCGAATCTGAAACGCTTTCAAATAAACAAATGCACACACACCTGCTCTGCTTTGCGGGAGATGAGCGTGCCGACGGTCTTACTGAAGAAAGAGGCCAGTAGGGGGTTTATGGGCGGAGTCTGCTCTATGAAATTATAGAGCGTGTCGAGCAAAGATTGGTCTCCGCCCACTTTATCATTGATGAGGGACACGTCGCACGTCAACAACTCACATGCTACGTTAGCGTATCTGTGAGACAAAAAACACAAGTATGCTTCATTTACAGACTATTCACACTTTCACTACCGTTGTAGACGTTTTTTACACTCACTTATAGCGCAGTTTCTCCTCCCGGTCAGTAGGGGGCTCGTGTGTAATGAGATTGAGGAGCTCAAGAATGCTGCTGTCCTGGGTGAGGAAGAGGAGCAGGCGTTGATTCTGGGACTTACACTCCTGCAGCACATCTTCTTCATCCAGAAGCTCCTGCAGGGTCAAGTCCTCCTTCTCCAAAAGCTTCTCGACCTGAGAGGAATTGTGCAGGTTGAACTTCCAGAACATGACTGCAGTCTACAGAGGAAACAGAGTGCCTGAGAGGGAGAGAGAGAGAGGCTGTGTAGTTACTCAAGCATTTAATAATAACGATAAAGCACATTGACGTTTTAAAGGGTGTGCTGGCTACTGAATGAGTCTGTAATAAAGAAGAAGAGAAAACTGACATGCAGGACAGCAGGTGATCAAACGCAGGGCTGGTTGTAAAGAAATATTAAAGAAATTATACTTGCTGGATTTGACCTCTGCAAGGTACAAGGCATTGTGCAAAAACCATAAATGTTCTACCTATTGTCTTAAAGGGATAGTTTGCCCAAAAATGAAAATTCTGTCATCATTTACTCACCCTCAGATAGAAAGAATGTCAGTAACCGTCCCCTATTGACTGTCCCATAGTTTTTGGGTGCATTCATTTTTAGCCAAGATCTTGTATTGATGATGGGAAAGTGCAAAGTCTTCTCCAGCACATCCCCAAGATTCTCAATGGGGTTAAGGTGTGGACTCTGTGGTGGCCAATCCATGTGTGAAAATGATGTCTCATGCTCCCTGAACCACTCTTTCACAATTTGAGCCTGATGAATCCTGGCATTGTCATTTTGGAATATGCCCATGCCATCAGGGAAGAAAGAACCCATTGATGGAATAACCTGGTCGTTCAGTATATTCAGGTAGTCAGCTGACCTCATTCTTTGGGCACATAACGTTGCTGAACCTAGACCTCCAATCCAATGGGAGGCTCTTACCTATTTGCCTATTAGTTAAATCCAGGTGGTGACTTTTTTTGGACGGGCAGTGTATTTTCCCTACTGTGGCAGTAAATGGGGGATGAGATCTGTTTGGTTCCTGACATTCTTCCAAATATCTTCCTTTGTGTTTAACAGAACAGAAGACAATTATACAGGTTTGGAACAACCTGGGGGTGAGTAAATGATGACAGAATTTTCCGTTTTGGGTGAGCTATCACTTTAAAGTCTGCCAACAAATCACTTAAAACTATATTCTGCATTTTTAACCTGTTATCACGCACTTAAAGGACATTGGCATTCTTTGTATACCTTAGTTCAATGTTACTGTTAGTTTTAATGTCTAGGATTGTACAACCCTTGGCAAACTATACATCAATAGAAAAAATGACTCGTCCCAATTCGCCAACTATACTATGCACTAATAGTATGTACTGTTTTTGTTATGAAAAAGCATATACATTTTAGTGTGTAGCAAAACAATATGCATGCACTGGGACATAGTAACAGAATTTTCATTTTCATTGATAAAAATATGCATTTATAGCTTCTATAAAAGCAAATGCATTATAATGCTGGTGTCTAAATCTATACTGTTTATTTTAGTACATTATTCATACTGTAAACATCAGTCTGCAGATACTGTAAAATATGAACTGATAGTGCTGCAGATATCAACATATGCCTGAATTAATATAATCAAAATCATACAGTCCACACAAACATCACGGCCACGCCTGTGTAACAGGGCTACAAAATGACATAACTGTACAAATCATCTCATTCCCATGTTATATTTCCATAAAATACACAATTTATCCTAAGGAGGAGAAATAAAAAAAACGTTTTTGAACATCAATGTCATGGGCAGAACCAGAAGCCTCGATAAATGTCACTGTCAGTGATACACCAATCAGAAGGCAGAGGCGAGACGTGAACCACCAATCACAAGGCTGGAAATTTACACGCACGTTTACTGGATACAAAGCGTTGATAAATGCATCCACTATAAAAAGCCTGGGAAATTATAATATCAAGCTTATTTGCGTTAACAAAGGTAAACACAGTCCAGGATCAACGAAGCATGTCAAAACAGTATAACACTTCACGTTTTTTTCTGAACAAATACAAAGGAAGAATAAAATATGAGCATGCATTTCAAGGTGAAAGTCGTTTCTCTTTAACAGAGGCATGAGGTCGGTGTTTATTCACTGCTCACATGACGCACGTGAGTCCATAGGCAGGTCATACTGTACATACATACATACATAATATAACGCTACGTGTGTTCATCATCAGATGAAATAAACGCGCATAAACTGTGATCGTTAACAATATAGCGAACAAATTAATCGGTGTCAACTTACCAATAACACTTTTGGATGTCAGACAAACAGCAATGTGTGATCAGACCTGCCCTGAGGTGTCAGAAGGGAGATCTGATACTTGATTTGCGATGCATCCTTCCACATCCATAGATTTCAATGCTCTCTCTCCTCCAGCAGTCCTGTTCAGCACTGTTCCCCTCAGTTCTTTAAAGTGGGAGCAGAAAAGATTAGGACATTATTTCTCAAGTCAAAATGGCCGACTGTGAGACGCGGACGCGCAGGCTGTGTAACGTGAACGCGCCCGGTTTGTCTTGTGTGTTTGTGAAAATAATCGTGTTGTTGAATCGGGAATAAGTTGGATAACAGTTAGATGTCAAGACGAACGTCGGCTAGATCGACCTGCCACATAAAAATACTGTAGTACACTTAAGTATTTACTATAGTAAACTACATCCTATACAATAATGCTTTTGAACCTTAGTAAGTGTACTACATTATTCACTACAGTTTATCAATTCACTATAGTTAATACTACAGAATACTGCAGTATACATAAACAAAGTGTAGTATACTCCATGCGTACTTTATTTTTCGTACGAATAAATAATTAACTAATAAATAAAGTGAGGCAAAACATTTGAATTTGTCACACAAATTGTTTAAAAAAGGATGTATTTTATGATACCATATTAAAAAAACAACAATACAAAACGTGTTATGTGTTTGTCAAAGTGGCGCAGGAGCGAGCTCGCGCATTGCTCAGTCACGGCGGCGCGCACGTGACGTCTCGCACCCGGCTTTCCTCTCTCTCCGCTCCTCCTCGCGCAGCTGCCGCACCGGTCTGCAGACATGGCGAACGTTGCAGACACAAAACTGTACGACCTTCTCGGCGTGTCTCCGTCGGCCACCGAAAACGAGCTGAAAAAGGTACAAACGCTCCCTTCGGGCTATAGCCTCGTATCTTACAGAAATCAGAGGTGCGCGTGACTTGGGATGCTGCGTGTTTTGCAGTATGCATACTGCTCAGATCCTCTAGCGCGGCCTTGTGTTGACGATGGACGTTTTCATGGAGATTTGTACGATTCATGGTCAATATGTCGTTTGCGGGCTGTTTTTAGACATAAGCGTCAACAACAATGTTTACGCAATGGCTTTGTTTGAGAGCATCTAGCTGCCAGGTGCGGAAGACAGCTAAAGGTGCTTCCTCGTGCAGTTCAGCAACATTAATGGCTAACGTTAAATGGGCATTTAAAGAGTTGTCTTACCTGATGCTTTGCTGAATTTGAGTCAGTATCTGATGTGCAGTGTTGGGTTCACGTGGTCCTTTATTATCACTCTCCCATTTTAGGCTATTTTACATGTGTACACCCACATGTTATTGTCCAAAGCCCCTTTGTTTGAAGGTGAACACGTAGCATTGATACATAAATCATCATGGTGTTCATGTTGGCTTTGTTTTTACGTTTGTCGTTATATAAAAATTCTGTCACCATTTATTCACCCAACTGTTGTTCCTCCTGTATATGACACTTTCTTCTGTGGAACACAATGAAAGTCGATGGGGCGAATGTTGTTTGGTTACCTGCATTATAAAGGTCTGGAATGACATGATGGTGATTAAATGATAAAATGAATTAAATTATTTTTATTGTAGGTTGAACTACTGAAAATAATTAGTTTATTATAATTAGTTTATTAAAAGTTATTATCATGCAATAGATTACAAAACTGCTATTGAAGATTTATATATTCAGCAGAGAAAAACAAGTTAGTTTCTGCTTAGTACCAAAAATTGTAAAAAAAATCATTTGTCCTATTTTTGTGATTTTATTTTCAGGCATACCGGAAGTTAGCAAAAGAATACCACCCTGATAAGAACCCTAATGCAGGTGACAAGGTAAGGACTTATTTTAAAGAGGTCATATTGTACATTGATTTTAGTTTTCTTCTGAGATCGAAAATGGTGTGAAGGACGTTTTCACTTCACAGGATGTTTACAAAACTCTTGGATTTTATATAGCAAGACCGGAGACTGTTTTTAATGATATAACTCCTTTAATAGACACATAAGTGTGTTGCCATAATTAAAATGATTAAAATTTTGACCATGTGTGTTAGTTTAAGGAGATCAGTTTTGCGTATGAGGTTTTGACGAACCCGGAGAAGAAGGAGCTTTACGACCGGTATGGAGAGCAGGGCTTGCGTGAGGGGGGCGGTGGCGGAGCCGGGATGGAGGATATCTTCTCTCACATCTTTGGTGGAGGTCTGTTCGGCTTTATGGGAGGCCAGAGCAGCAGGAGCAGAAATGGGGGCAGACGGAGAGGAGAGGACATGATACACCCGCTAAAGTGAGTGATGCTTAAAACAAGACCTCCATCGTTACCTGCGCCAAGAATCAGGTTAAAAAGGATGACTGTTCTGTGTCTGACCTATTTTACATGTAGGGTGAGGGTGTGTAGTGTTTTTAAAGATTTGACCAGTTTTTCATCCACTCACCCTATTTTATGGGTTGTTTCCCATTCGTTAGTTCATCTGTGGAACACAACAGAAGATATTTTGAGAAATGTCCCAGTGGTTTTGTGTCCATATAGTGGAAGTCAATGGGGACCAGTGATGTTTGGTTACCAACTTTCTTCAAAATATCTTCTTTTGTGTTCTGCCTTTGAAAGAAATTCATGTTTGGAATGACATGATGGTGAGTAAATGATAAAAAAACTTTTTTCGTGTGAAGTTTTCCTTTAACATATGTCTGCCGAAGATTCTGAAATGTTTTTTTTTACACTTTTACAGAGTGTCTTTGGAAGACATATACAATGGGAAAACTACCAAACTACAGCTCAGCAAGAATGTACTCTGTAGTGCCTGCAATGGGTGAGTATTTAATGTTTTCAGGGCTATAAAAGTATTCAGCTGCTGTGGATTTTGTCCAAAATACCTCTTATTTTCTCTGTATCACATCCTCAGTCAAGGAGGTAAAACGGGAGCGGTGCAGAAGTGTGTCACATGTAGGGGTCGTGGCATGCGGATCTTGATCAGACAGTTGGCCCCTGGCATGGTTCAGCAGATGCAGTCTGTGTGCACGGACTGCAATGGAGAGGGTATATATTCAACACTACCTGTTGTTTTTCTATCGAGCTGGTTTTAAGTACGTTGTCGACGCTTTGACGGCAGTTCCTGTTTGCAGGGGAGGTGATCAGTGAGAAAGACCGCTGCAAAGAGTGCGACGGCCGGAAAGTGTCTAAAGAGGTGAAGGTCTTGGAGGTGCACGTGGATAAAGGCATGAGACACGGACAGAAGATCACATTTAGTGGAGAGGCAGATCAGTCGCCCAACACGGAACCTGGAGACATCATATTGGTCCTGCAGGAGAAGGAGCATGAGGTGAGACACAACGTGAGGTTCATTGGGTACAAAAATGGGCTAAAATCATTCTCTGATTGGGTAGTTGGGTATTTTTCGGAAGTTAAGGTTTAGCTGGTTTTTATCGGTCCACTTTTGGTCAATGCTATGATCAACTCTTTCAAGAAACCAGTCACAGGAGCTGCTAAGGTTCATGCGCTGGTATTGAATTTTAAAGGACACATAAGAGATTAAAGTCCATTTCAGATAGACCCTGCTGGCACAAGACCCCACAGAGAAATGAATTTGAAATTTGGGCTTCTTTGCTCATGAGTGCTTAGTTCTGGACACAAATGTTTTTGAGACTGCTTTTGGATTTTCACGGGCGATCTAGCTCCTCCTAACAAGTCAAACCTTTTTGTTGAAAGCCAAAGTCTGGCAATATTAGATCAGTGGTTAACAATTGGAAATGCTGTAAGCAAATCAGCGTCACGTGTTGTGCTCGTGTTGTACAGGTATTCCGCCGGGATGGCAGCGACCTCCACATATCCCACAGGATTGGTCTTGTGGAGGCGCTCTGTGGATTTCAGTTCATGCTCACGCACCTCGACGGACGACATCTTGTCATCAAAAATCCTCCTGGAAAAGTCATAGAGCCAGGTGAGTCAAACTGTAAGTAAATGTGGGTTGATTTTTCTATGAAGTGTTGTGATGATGCTGTTGTGTTGTCAGGTTCCATAAGGGTCGTCCGGGGGGAAGGAATGCCTCAGTACAGAAACCCCTTCGAGAAGGGAGATCTGTACATCAAGTTCGACGTGCAGTTTCCAGACAACGGCTGGATAAGCACAGAGAAACTAACGGTATGTTTTCTAAACACATGCAGCGGCGCGGTATTAAATTTCAATAGATAGATAACTGTTAAAAAGATGATTTTATTTATTTATTCAACAATTTTTGGTCTTGATTAAAATGCTCATATTTCCTTGAAATATCTGCTTTTTATACTTGCGCGTGTTGCAATGCATTCTGGGATTGCCCTGACTAATGCAAAAATGTTTCAAATGCTTTTTCGATAAACACTTGTTACCTGGTTCGGAACTGTGATGTTGTCATTGGCTGAAGTACACTTAATAGTGTCTGAATGTGTCTTCACGCAGGAGTTGGAGGATCTGTTGCCGTCACGTTCAGAAGTTCCTGTCATCTCAGCTGATGCCGAGGAGGTGGATTTGCAGGACTTTGATCTCAGCCAGGGGTCGTCTGGCGGTCACCGCCGTGAAGCTTACAACGACAGCTCCGATGAGGAGGGCGGTCCACATGGACCGGGGGTGCAGTGCGCCCACCAGTAATCCCTGATTTCTTACGAATTGTTTTGGGGAGTGTTAAGATCCCCTGTTGTTGGACAGATCCCCCGTCAATCATTCTTCACACCATGTAGTGAACCGAACACACACACACACACAATAGTAAGACTATAATGATAACACGCATGCACTGACATCATTTACCTGCAGTCTACAATTTAACACACACACACATAAACAAACACACAAAGAACAGACTTCAAGCATAACAAAAGACAAAGCAAAATAATTTATTCGTCACTATCATTTCCATTGTAGACTTTCACAGTATATATGCTCTCCGAATATATAAACGTTGATGTTGGTGGAGAGGGCAGACTTTGTTGTTTAAGTTGCAAGTAACGCACGCACAAATCTGTTAAGAGACCGAGATAATGTGGAGTTTCCTGAAGTTCAATAAAATATTCAGTTGTGTTTCATTATATGCTCGCCAGTCATCCTGCGCTGTTACGTAAGAAGTCTATAATACTTGTTTCTTTTTGATGGAAGACTTAAAAGTGAAACACTCGCACGTGGGCCACAGTGAAAACGCTTATCGAAAAAGTGTGATTGATTAAATAAAGATTGAAAAGAATCAAGATTTTAACGTGTTTTACCGTGCTCATGTTCTGGAATATACATACAAAGTCATGCATTTCCTCTAGTTTTGCCAAAGAAACACAACATGATCAACAGCCAATGTGTGCATGCATTGTAAGCACTACTATAGATCGATGGGGGGGACAACAAGGAAACACATTGCCTATAAAAGTTGCTATTATTGAATCACAGTTACGTTCGTGCTCAAACATGAATAAAGTTGATAAATGTTTGTAGTGTGCTCTGTGATGTATGTACAATATATGTTGGGTGGCGTTGGAGATTTGAGCATTAATGGCGTTCTTCGGTTTCCGCCATGCGTTGAGCAGTGGGTGCGATGAGCTCTTTAAAGCCAGTGGTGTTTCTGTAAACCCAAAACAAAGAGCTTATCTTATATTCTTGTTCTCTTTTAGAAACTATAGCATATTTTTCAAATATGGACAGAACCAAAACCATTAAAGTAGTCGATATTACTTCTCGTATGACTTGAAATAGAAGACACATTACAGAACCACTTTTATGGTATACATTTTTGTTCCTTGTGTAAAGTGGAGCCTCTGGTCAAGAAAGTTGGTTTTAAATCCACAAACTTGTGAGTAAAGGATGGCAGGTTTTGGGAATGGATCAGTATGGGTTTATTTACGAAAGCTTTGTTTAAAGATGTCAAACATGATTTTCTTAAAAACACTCGTAGCAACAAATTTCCTTTTTATTAATTAAAATGAGGTATGCCGTTCAACTTGGAGTTGATCACTTTTTTTTTTTTTACAAAAGAAGGCCTTAAAAATTCTCGTAACCATTTAATACATTGAAAACTGTCAATCCTATAGCATGCTTTGCTAAAAAAAAACGTAGCTATAATGCCTAAGCAAGTTTTTATTTATCATACATAAGACATTAATGAAGTATATTTTAGTTGAGAATTATATATGTAACATTTTTTAAATGTGGAAAACTACTTGGGTAATAAGAATGAAAAAGTCGTGCACACAGCGTGAAAAGAGAATATTAAGCTTTTAACTAAAAATATAAAATAATCTGTTAACCTGGTGGCCATTTGAAAGGTAATGGTAGATGTGTTGCTGCACATAAAATCAAACTTAATGTAAATATATTTGTGTGTGTCCTTTAAAAATGTTACGGAGGATGAGAATACCAGTTATGGACACTTCTTTTTCCCACCGTTTCTTCATTTTTATTATATTTTGTCAATTATAATTTGTCATTTGAGAACATCTAGTATACATCCAACAATTGTTTTTTTCCAGGATTTAATTTTGTTCTTTTTAAATTACAACATATAATGCATCTAGACAAGTCGGGACGTGTAATGGTAATGAGAATTTAAGTAGAAAAGCAATAAACAAATAAACAATTTCTATGTTAAAATTTTGCTTTGTGAAAGGTAGGAACAATTGTTTATTGTGATCATTTTTTGTGTTACCGAATTATGTTTTAAATGATGCTTCAGTGGTTTTCGTGGGAGTGACCTGTATAATGTTGTACGAATGTACGTTACCTCTCTCGTCGGGTCTGAAGAATGCACGAGCGCTCTCTCCTCATCTGCTCGAGTTTCTCTCTTACTAACGTTTTCTGTTGTTGCTCGTCCTCCTAGAACATTCCATCATGTAGATTTGTAATGAAAGAAACCAAACGAAACATATTTCAGATCCTCCAGTATACGCATTTAGATCAAAAGGTGTAGAAAAACATAAAAAAATGTTTTTATCTGTACCTGTCGTAGTGTGTCGGTTAGATGCGTCAGACCCAACAGATCCTCATCGGCCTTCCGACTCTGCACGATTGCCAGTCGCTCCTGAACCTGATAAGAAACAGTCACGAATAGTCTACAATTTAAGCTAACACAAATATGTTGTAAGAACATTTTGTTAACATTTCTGTCAAGTTATGAAACACGTTATTTCTGAAGGTCTTAAACATTTCACTAACAATGTGGGAGTAACATTTTTATACAAATGTTTTTATAAGGTTTAGCGACGACATAATGTTGATAAAATGCTCTTTATGTATTGCTGGACTGACTCTCAGTAGTTGTCTGTCTCGGTCACGTTTCCAGCGCCTCTCTGCTCTCCTCTGGATGTTCACTAGACAACGCATGGTGGTCTCCCGCTGTAGCTGCTGTTCTTCACCTCCTCTCTCATCCGTCTCCTCCTCCCTCCTCTGCTCCTGCTGCTGTGACGTCTCCATCTCACGGGCATCCCATGTGTGTGACTGCTCCTGATCTGTGGACTGTGTGCTTGCTGGCGGCATGCTGGTGTCTGTTGTGTCAGTGGATTGTGTTGTGATGGGTTGATGGTCAGTGAGAGGTTGGATTGTGTGCTGTTGATCTCCGACATCTTCCTTTTGGTTTTCATCCTGGTTAAAACAAGCATCCATGAGAACGAGAATGCCTACAGCACAAGAGTTTGTAGGTTTATTATCAGTGTTGGGTAAGTTACTCTGAAAAAGTAATGAATTACTAGTTACTAATTACATATTCAATAGTGTAATTAGATTACTGTACAAATGACTCTCTCCAAAAAGTATTTAATTACTAATTACTAATTACTTTCTATATCCTACATCAACCTGCTAAATGACTAAATGTAAACCTTGGTTAGAACTGATTCAAGGATAGACATGAAACGACTCTTTTAGTTCATTCAAATAAATAATATAAAACAACATAAAGTATTATTATTAACAGACCAAAGTATTACAAATGCGAGAATTATACATTAAAACATGGATTTTTAAATTAGAATTAGAATTTTGATGTCAGTTCCACTATTGCACACACATACAGTATATTACACAAAGTATTTAGTTTAATTACATCAAAAATAACTGTAATTAAATTACAGAAAAAATTAGAGTAATCCCATACTTTACTTGTTCAAGGGAAAAGTAATTTAATTACAGTAACTAATTACTTAGCAACTAGTTACACCCAACACTGTTTATTATGTATTACTAATGTAAGATTCTTACAGCAATGAACCCTGGATGGTCTTGTGTGGTTTGAGTCTGAATCTCTGTCTGTGTTTCTTCGGCTCTTGGTTGGAGTGAGACTGGGCTTTTGTTTTCCAGGTGTGTAAATAGATTCACTTCATGTGGAGTTGTGTTAGGAATATTTACACCGTTCTGAACTGTGTTCGCAGATCTCTCGTGCTTTATTCTAGTGTCTGGCTTCACTTCCTGTACAGCTGAGGTCACTTCCTGCAAGAAAAAACATTTTGTTATTTGCAATTAGTACACTGTAATTTTACTGTTACTTTTCTTTACAGATTTATAGAGTATTTTTGAAACACGGCCAGAAACCGTAGAAATTACAGAAAAAGACTGCAAATTTACAAGAAAACATGAAAAACTTTTACGGGAATTCTTTTTTCTTTTTTGTATGTTTTTGATGTGCCAGCTGTTAGAAAATTTCTGTTTTTTTAACAGGATTTTTTTTAATACAGAAAAAAAACATTCAATTACAGAAAAAGACTGCAAATTTACAAGAAAACATTAAAACCGTATTTTTACGATATATTTTTTACCGATTTTTTTACAGTGATAAGGTCATAATTTTCACATGCAAACAGGGTGTATATGAAACTCTTAAGATAAAATAAGATAAACCTTTATTTGTCCCACAGTGGGGACATTTCAGTGCTATAGCAGCAAAAAACAGAAAAGTGCAAATATAGAAACAATAATGATAACAGTAATAACTCTATCAAACAAATAACACACTAGCGCTAGGATTTTACTGAGGGCAGCTCTGATTGTAAAGTCTAACTGCAGTTGGGAGAAAAGCTCCTTCAGACATTTGGGATGTAACAATCTGTTACTGAAGGAGCTTCTCAGGGATAAGACTGTTTCATAAAGTGGATGGGAGTCGTTCGTCATCAAGGATGATTGCTTGACAACCATTCTCCTTTCTCCCACCTCATGTACTGTGTCCAGAGACATCCCCATGACTGAGCTGGCCTTTCTGATCAATTTGTCCAATCTCTTCCCATCTGCAGTAGAAATGCTGCCACACCAGCAAACCACTCCATAAAATATAACTGAGGCAACCACAGAGTCAAAAAAGGTCTTCAATAGGACTCCCCGTATTCCAAAAGACCTCAATCTCCTCAACAGGAAGAGTCTGCTCTTCCCCTTCTTATAAATTGCATCCGTATTATCTGTCCAAACAAGTTTATTATTCAGATGAACACCCAGATATTTATGAGACTGCACTCTCTCAATGTCCTTTCCCTGGATATTCACTAAAGGTAGTGAAAGATCTTTTTTCCTACGGAAATCTACCACCATCTCTTTGGTTTTCTCCGCATTTATCCGGAGGCAGTTCTTATGGCACCAGTCCACAAAATCCTGGACCATTTCGCTGTACTCCCTGTCATCACCATCCGTGATCAAGCCGACGATGGCATCAGAGAACTTCTGTAGGTAACAAGTTGCTGAGCTGGACATAAAGTCTGCAGTATAGATGGTAAAAAGGAACGGAGACAAGACCGTCCCCTGCGGAGCCCCCGTATTGCACACAATCAAGTCAGACCAAATAAGTGTACCTGAGTCTGCTCATGTCCATGCGCTGATGTGCTCCAGGCCAATGCGATCAGAGAGTTCTGTTTCTCTACTGAAATCTCCTCATTGTTTTCTCTGCTCTCAATGACTTTCTCTCTTCTCGCTCTTTCTTCATCCCTCATCTCCATCACCCCCGCCTCATCTCTTGGGTCTCTGACACACAGAATCTCTAAATATGGCGTGTCTTCGGGATCTAAAGCCATGCCACATCCTGAAAACACAGAAACACCACATAACAAAAAGTTTGTTTTTTTCATTTGAGACATGTTTATATTTACTAAATTATTATGGAACTATGCACGGAATTGTGAAGTTATAAAAATAAATGACAACAGACTGACATGTTTGAAGAAGGCAAAAGGCAAGCATTAAAAGGGCTTGTATGAATGTTTGGCATCTACCAGTACAGAGTCCTTGTTCACTGTCCAGTGATCTTGCCTGGAGATATTCAGCTCTCTCTCTCTCCTTAAAAATACATTAGACACAGTTACTCTCTCATCCTCTCATTAAAAACCTTTTCTAAGTTCTGTTATTTTGCTAGTTTTGTAATCTCACCATGTTTGGCTGGATGGTGGATTGGATGGGTGCACATGACTGTAAAACTTCCCGCAGGTTGTTGAACGCGGGTATGTGTAGCTTTGTCTCATATTTGTGCAGTAGACTCAAAAGACCCCCAAGTTCCTAAGAAGAGGAGATATTTATTTATACACATAATAAGAGGGCTATGGTAAAAGAATATGTGACTAAATAAATGACTTTTATATGAAGTATTCCTGAAGCTCATTTGGCAGAGCATGGGTTTGAATCCCAAAGAAAACAAACAAATAAAAAATACATAGATGTATTTGCCGAAAATGCATGAACATAAACATGATAAATGAATGTTTTTGAGATTCACCAGATCTTGCAGTGAGTGTAAAACGTCCCAGGTCTCATCTTCATGTGCTTGTGTAAGCTGAGTCAGTAAATGCACGGCACATTCGCCCCATGAGACATCTATCCCAGAACACCCTGGGGCAAGTGGTGCAGTATTAGAGCCCTGTGCTTCCTGCTGAGAGACTTTTATTTGATGTAGTCTGGACACACAGCTCTGGTCATCTGCATCTGCCACGTCTTAAAGGCACAAACACACAAACATGTTTAATGAAAACCAGAAATGGTCAAACTAATGACATCAATGCATGGCATCACCCAAAATGACCATTTACTCACCCTTATGCTATAAATTTTTTCTTCAGTAAAACACAGGAGATGTTAAACGGATAGATCACCCCAAACTAAAAAAGCTTTTGTGTTGAACTTAAAGATGGGGCAACACACGCAGTTGCTGCCAATCTCATATTAATCTTGAGTACCTATAGAGTAGTATTGCATACGTCGTATCTTCGAAGAGTATTTAGTTTGATCAAATTTTTAAAAGAGAGATACAGCTGTACGATTATTTCCGTAAAAAGACGAGCTGCTGGAGGCGGGCAGGGGGGACAGAATTACAGCACGGGCACACAACACATCATCGCATTAATCCCTTCGTGTTGTTTACATTATGCACGTGCGCGCCGATTGCCAACAAAACACAGGCACATGATTTACCGCATGCGGTTCGTGTCCGGCATCTTTTAGCGATGGGATCGCGCCATTTTCCAAACGATCTCCAAATCCAGCGTTATTTAAACACAGCTAAACTTCCGTCAGCCGAGTGAAGCGGCATTGATGGGCGTGCTGCTCTTTCTCACGATGGCTGTTGACGCGTGGTTTTTCTCTCACGCTCGTGTGTGGTCTTTCGCTCGGTGGATGACTCGTGGGCGTGCTTTTCCGGGACAATGGCCAATAAAAGGAATAGGATCCCTGTCACAAAGCAGGGATCCAGACTTATAAAAGTGCCGGGGGAGTGTATCGAGCACAGAAATACTACGTCATACGTCCAACTGGTTTTTTAACAAGTAGATTATGTTAAGCATGAGAAGCCATCACGTTTAACAGTGTAAAGAAGTCTGAATGCATGAAATAGCATGTTACCCCATCTTTAAGAACAAGTCATAGGTCTTGAAGGGCATAAAGGTGAATGATGACAGATGTTTTTTTATTTTGGGGTGAATTGTCCCTTTAAGAATGCCATTTCATTCACATAAAAGAATGCCATTTACTTTCATATAAAAAAGCAAAATTGTAAAACTATTACATGTCCTTGTGTTTGACTGAAGATGCATTGGTTTGGAATGACGTGTAATAATTGCTTAACTGTTACTTCTCGGTCCTTGGAGGTCATTTTTGGAAACACTGTGCAAAATTTCCACCAATCGATTCCTTTCCTGCTCCTGACACAGAACCAGCAACTGCAGCACAGCCTGATGGGAAAGAACAAAAATAATTTCTTTCATTTACTAATGCTCATGTCATTCCAACCATGTATGGCTTGCTTTCTTCTGCAGAACACAACCAAACAACAACGGACCCCAATGAATTCCATCGCATGGACACTGAGACATTTCTCGAAATATCTTCTTTTGTGTTTCACAAAGAAAAGAAAGCCATACGGGCTTGGAATAACATTAGGGTGAATAAATAAATGATGACCGAATTTCCGTTTTGAGCGAACTTTCCTACAACGCTTGTGCTTATGTGTAATAACCTGTTGTATACAGCTTCCTGTTTTCCTGCTCTGTTGTTGTCCTGCAGTGGGATCTACATGTTCTTGCAGCCAAATCCCAGCGAGTTCTTGGCTGACAGAGCCTCTCATAAAGGGCCTAAACAAAAGGTGGGTTTAGTTTGAGCTTGCAAACTTTCGAGCGAAAGCATGCGGGTGGGTCACGAGTGAGTCATGGAATGTAACCACGGACGTTTTAACACTTACCATCTGTGCCAGTGTTGTCTGGCGACCAGCAGCGCAGTGCGGGACTGATTTTCTCTCTCGGCTCTCCGTACAGCGACACACATACTCAGATAAATGACACGCAAAGATTCCTGTTCCACTCTGTGACCAATGAGCAATTCACACAATTTTATAGATAACAACTTGCTTTAAGTATGTTTCTGGCCTAAACCTTGTTGACCTTTGACCTATTAAAGCTCTTAGCCAATCATCATTTTTTCTCAACCAATTCACACATCAACCTGTGAATGAGAGCGGTGAGAGACTCCTTCTCTTCTTGATGACTAGACTCCAGTTCAGACAGGTAGATGATAGCAGTCCAAGCCTGTTCTTTCGGTTGAGATGACCACGCTTGATCTCTTGTTTTAAGACACCCCCGCAGGTCCACTGAAGAACAACTCCTACCAAATACATCAGAAATAAAGCCACGAGTGTCAGTGATGCATTTTTAAATGACTTACTGGCTAAAAGACATGTGAGAGTAAACATTACATGTATGAAAACAAGCCAAGCACATTTACTTGCAGGTCTCAAACAGGTATTAGTCAGAATTTGCACCTGTAGCACCGGAGGGCCCCTGGCAGCCCACACATTTTGAGCCAGTCCCTTCGTCTGTAAGCTTGTTCTACAGATGCCCCCAGTTCACATACACACTCAATCTGTTGCCATGGTGACATAGAGTCCCACCAAACCATGCCTTTAATAAAAATAAAAAATAAAAACATTCAAGGGAACACACTCGGAATATTTCCACGTCACCCATGATTGTCTCTCACCGTACTCATCCTGTAGCATCTCTCGATACAGTCGCTCTTTGATGATGTCATATTTATAGCGCAGGAGTTGCAGGACGTCCTCACTGTTGAGACACATGCTGCCCTGTTTCATATTGACTTTACTGTGGGACGAAGATGGTAGCAGAGTCCAAACACCGTCAAGAACGAGCCTGGATGCGGGAGATAACGTTGTGAATATATTATAAATTCATCAGAAATGATTGTGAGCATGTGAATGAAAGTGACCTGACGTAAAGTCTCTTGGCTTTGTTCTGAAGACACAAGATATTAAACTGCTCGGTGTCCTGCTCCTAAAAGAACAATTAGAAGCAATGGCTCACAGTCAATACATTTACATACATTCATTTAGCAAACACTTCAAATCTTTATTAAAAAGCAACTTAAGAAGTAGAAATTGAATGATTTTTGCAGTGGCACAATACAAAATTAAAGTTTATCAGAAGAGTACAATGGAGCTGAAATAGTATAACTGAAATACGTTTACAGTATATTTTTATTTGACATTGCAAATTTAGAGATCTAAAAACCATTCATATGTTGCGTTAACCAAATCTTACATCTTTTATAATATATCAAATATATAAATATTCTATCATAAATTAAAAAAAAATCAGAAATGATGTCAGTTTGTACCTTTAGTTTGGGCCGGTAGCTGATTGTTGGTGATTGTGTGTTGTGTTTGAGCGTACAGTCGATTCTACCAGCTTTTAACATTTGAAGATCCCAGTATAACTACAGAAGACACAAGGTCACTAACTTAATCGTCACATGATTTTCAACTTGCTTCCAAGACCAAACATCGCTAAAAATCACGAAAAAGATTCATGTCCAGTTGAGAATCAAGCTCAAATTGTAAGAAACAATCAAAGATTACAAAAATAAATGCTGGGTTATCTTTAACACATGGTTGGTATAAAAATGGACAAAACCCAACCTTTGGTTTGACCTATGGGTCAAAAACAAACCAGAATTTTGAGAGTGTAGTTAAGTAGCAAAAATTAGACGTAATAAATAGGTTTATATCAATTTAGTGTACCACAAAAGAAGGCCTCACCCTAAATGATAAATATATACTGTACATAGAGAATGCAATTTAAAAATACCTCTTCTCTCGTCTCACGTTGCCTCTCCATCACTAAGAGAACATGCAGAACGCTTCTGGCTAAACATGATCCTCCATTCTCACCTCTGACCTGAACACATCATCAACACATCAGTGATGTCAGACATCACACACAACTTTATTTCTGCACAAGGTTATGAAACTGTTGAGTAACGCATTCACCTGTGAAACGGCTCTCTTTGTGTCCTCTAGATTTGTGGAGATGAGGAAGATGTTAGTGTAGAGTGAACATATCATCTCCATGCCAACCTCATCATCCTCCTGTATGCCGAGTAGCTCACAGACCAAATGCACACAGTCTTCCATCCTACAAGACAAAAGATCAGACGCTCAGTTTTCTTGTGTCTTTCACCTGAAACAGCAAAGTGCTGGACGAATACTATAAACTAGCGGAGTAGTGGATGACTTAAAAGTGCGTATACGTAATTCGAGATTAAACGTATGCCACCACAAACACGAAAAGGGAAAGTGTCTTACCTGTTTGATGAGCTGATCTTCATGAATGATGCAGGATCACAACAAAGCAGCGTCTGTTGCCGAGGTAACCATTAGTGTCAGGTTGCAAGTGGAGACAGCTACAGCTCATCACATATACAGTAAACGGCCTGACAAGCCTACAATAAGGACAGTATGATCAATAATCTTCTCATTAAAAAAATCAAGTCCAGGCCTGACTGAATATTAAAGGTCTTATGATATGTCAGCTCATCTGATGTGTTGGTATATTATTTCGAAAAAAGGTTATCCTTTAGAACCAAGAAGATCCCAGTGAGATCCAGAGAGTCCCATTCAAGATGGAAACACAGTTTTACAAGAAAAGAAAAAGTACTAGTTTAAGGTCTAGTTTAAAAACAAGTTGCAATGCATTTTGCTGTTTGTTCCAAACAAAAAAAGCATGAAATTAGCTAATGTACTTTTGAGTATACCAATTGCATTTGAAGTCGAATTTGATTTGCACATATTGTGCATAACATTTTTGTATAAAACTTTTAAAAGATTAAAAAAGATCTTTATTATGCAATTAAGAGATTGAGATGAATATGGATATTATCATTTAACGTTTATATTCAGAATGTATTTCAAAGTTATCAGGGGAAATTGACTGTGCCTGAAAACAATCGAATTGATTTTTTTATTTTAAAATATTTTTCTAATTTAAAATATTTTCTATTTGTATTATTTGAAATAAAATGCCAAATTAAAACAAACTAGACAGGGTGAAGGTGGAATTTAATGTAATAACATGACACAATAAAACATTAGAACACAATGAATATAAAACATACGAACAGTAACGGATTAAGGAAACAATAGCGATTTTTTTTTTTTTAATGAATATAATATCTATAGCTTATTATTAATCTGTTAATACATGGCCTCTTTGTTTTAATGTTCTTATTACTGTCATTTTAACACATGGCTCATAAAACCCATTTATTCAAAACAATTCATTCACAACACCAGTGCCAGAGCAAAAAAATCCCTTTCAGTGCGATAAAGTGATTATAAAATAGTGATAATCTGATTTTCACTTACTGAATGTTTAGGTCATAGCAATTCATTAAAAAATATCCAGAAAGGCCAGAATTATTTATATTTTAACTTATTTAGCAAGAAAAGTAATGTTGAATTTGTCACGATAGAAGCTCTGCTAGGAACCTGGACAGGTTAACGCTTGGTAAAATCTTACAGACAGTAGCACCAATAAAATAAAACCTTAAAAAGATAATGTGTACAGTAGAGGATTATTTGTGTGGTTATAGAATTTTTGAGCAGTAATGTGTAAGTTCAAGAATTGTAAAGTCAACATGAAATGCCATTTCGCAACCCGTTTTATTTCTATAATCAGATTTGTTCAATATTTTTGAGTATTTGTGGGTGTTATATATCAGAATGGAGCCAGGTTATTAGACGGACGGGGTTAAAAAGTGAGATGAATTTGGAATGACCTCCAAACAGGAAATCGATTTCGGAGACAGAATGAGTTTGATAAAAGATAACAAAAACAAACAATCCTGCACAACGGCTCCATGTCGACTGTAAGATCACTAAGATGTAAATTCATCAGATCCCAGAATTCATCGAAAACAGTGTCACTCGCCGTGTGGATCCCTCAGACCTTGCCGTGGATAATTTTAGGGCATTTTTCAGGGGTGATACAGTGGGCGTTGTGTTCCACCAGTCCGGCGGGACACTGGCATCCCGGCACACAGGGTTTAAAGCAATGAGCCTCGATCACACCCAGAGGTATGTCTTTATTAAAGCACGTCTTAGGGCACGGCGGTCCGCATTCATCAAACACGTAACCTCTGTCTGTCGGACAACCAACGGCTGTGGGGATTGGAAAAGAAAGAAAGGTTACCAGACCACACCAGAAGATCAAATTCTATAGTTCTGTATACTGTATGATCAAACTCACCGCAGAGTGTGGGCGACCGCCACTGCAGGACGACTCCAGCCTCGCGGCACTCAGACACGTAAGCCTCCAGCACATCACACAAACACAGATCCAATTTGGACCCGCAGGCACACAGGTCATACACACATGAAGCGAAGAACATTTCAGGTGGCACCAGCTTGTGGCAGCGCTCAAACACGGGAGACTTCAGCACCGCACATCTTGCGTTCGCCGTCTTGCGGGCGGAGTAACCAGCCTCCTTACACGGGTTAATGTTCCTTGCATCAGAACACTGACCATTCGAGTGGTTTCCACGGTCGACCTGTGTGTCGTGCACCTATCAGAATTGAATAGGGAATTATTCTGAATTTCAATTCATTAAAACAGGATGACATATGTGGATGAACATGCAGCATGGGATTTTCCCCAAAATGATCATTTTAACAATTTACATACAAACCCCCACGCATAAATATGGCTTTGTTCAGAGATGCTGAAATGGCTTCTCTCACCTTCCAGCTGTTTCCGAACGTTGCTTCAGAGTTGGTGATCTGTCCGTTGCGGAGTATCATGTCGTCCTGAGGGTAGTTGTTGAAGTTGCCACAGAGACCACACATGTGCTTCTTATAGGTGCCAGGAACACTGACCTCCAGATGAGAGCGACCGTTCCACAGCACCTGCAGATAAACATCATCATACGGACATCATAGACATACCTGGAGCTGGTATTTTATTACATTAATGTAATGCACCGAACCTAAAAAATAACTTATTTAAAATAAGGTTTTATCTGTTAACATTAGTAAATGCATTAGCTGACATACAGCAAATGTAGTTGTTTGTAGTTTGCCAGAATTCATTAATCTTTGTTAATATTAGGTAAGGACAATAAAATTGTTCATGTTAGTTCATTGTGCATTTATGGAGCCCCGTACATATCATGTGAAAAAACAATTATATAATGTGACGAATACGAATTTGTTAATAATTATGTATTAACTATTTATTCATATGTAAGCATGTTTTTCAAATAAGCAAAACACGCTCGCACATTAATATATAAAAAAACTGGTATGCTAATATGCCAATGTTAACAGTTAAAACTTTTAAATATGTATTAATAAATGCTGAAATGAACACAAATTTGAATAAACAATGTAGAAGTATTATTCATTGCAAGTTCATATTAACTTTATAAATATATGCACAGTTATATAAAATACATATAATTAATAAAATATAATAATATAAAATTTTTATTATAATAATGAATATAAATAACAGTATTTTAGTTTTGTACTTGACCAGGGCTCAAAATTTTGTATTTAAGCATATATTGGCTCATAGGTCTGTCCTGAAAGGTTTACAAACATTTGTGAACAGTAGAGTTTGTACCTTTAGCCCAACATTGGTGTTAAGGAGAATGGTGTTGGTCTTACGCTCCAGGTAAACATACGGCTCTTTAAGAAACGGCAGGGAGACAGGCTCATAATCAACCTGAATGCAGGAAAGAGTCAAAATAAAGAGAAATAATAATATACAAATGATGCAAATTGCATTAGTCTAATGTAAACAATCCTCTATGCCCTCACCTTGACAACCCAGTCCTGAAAAAGCTGTACCACAACATCACCGACATACACTGTGACCTCTTTAGTCCAAGACACTCCCTTACGACCCCTGTCGTCATTGGACACATGGACACTGGAGGAATACAAACAAACGTCACTACACTTCTTGAAGATTTTAATACGCTTTTTTATTCTTTTATTGTGCTGTACTGTAAATACAGGGGTCTTCAATGTTTTTCGGGGCAAGGACCCCTTAGATGAGAGATGCATGGAGCAGGGACCCCCTCATACCAAATGTGTAAACGGAGCTATTTAAATAGAAACAACCCAATTGTCACAGCAATATTATGTTAAGACATTACATTAGCACTATTATGTTATTGTTGCACATAGGCTAAATACTTTTCCGTGTATTATTTTTGTTTTTAATATAGATTGCTTGATTATTTTAAGGGATTTGCAGCATCAAACATTTTCATTTTACTGTGAGATGGACAATTAAACATTTTTTTGAACCTTAGTTTTTATTAAGGCTTCAATGGGATGACTGACCCTGCTAATGGCACAAAGACTATTCTAGTGGAGGTAGGGCTTGTCTCTGGATGCAAAAGAAATTAGTGCAGATTTTAGGGATTCTGTTGTAAAATCAGGCTGTTTTATTAAGTGTCATTCTTTTTTTCTTCCGCTTCTGTGTGTGTTGCAGAAGAGAAACATTCAAATAAATTAATATTAATATAAATGAAAATAAAACAAATTGTTATATTATAACCAAAAACGTCAGATGAAACCGTCTATATGGGAAAATGTCCTGATCACCTGAATTCTCCACCCTCACAGTCCTTAGCTAACACATATGTACACGAGCCCTGGAAGTTCACCATCTTGCCATCGAACGTCAGGTAATGAGGGTCTCCAAACACGATACATGTGGCCGGCCGAGGAATGCAGTGAGGACAACACATTCCAGGAACGAGAGCTGGTGTTTCATCCTTCAAACACACAGAGCCAGGTGTGATCTGTGTGTCATTCTCAGTGTGTATATACGTGTGTGTACGCGTGTGTGTGTGTGTGTGTGTGTGTGTGTGTGTGTGTGTGTGTGTGTGTGTAACTCACTGAGGCACAGGTAAGCGGAGGGCATCTCTGAGTCTGGCAGTGCACGTCTCCGGACACGCAGGTGCAGGACGTGCACTCGTCCACCTCCCAGTGGTCATTGTGGCTGTACAGACGTCCCTCATACACACACGGCGTGCTGGTGTCTATGGTGTAAACCACACTGACGACATCTGTGCATTCATAGCAACACTTCCCAGGATTCTTCACTCTGACCGACCCGTCTGGACAGTCGAGTAGAGGACACTCCTGCAGGTCACACTCGACGTGGCCTTGCTGTAGCACACGCGAACACATGTAGATAACATAAACGTATTAATATCCCATTAATACTTTACGAAAATACTGAGAATCTGAATTAGTTTTTTTTGTGCATTCCGCATTTGAGTTGGAGCGAGTTTGTATAAAAGCGAATTAATATATGATATCTGAAAACATCTCCACTGTGCGTGTGTTGCTCACGTTGCAGACGCAGGTGATACACTCATTCTCCTCGTCTGTCCATTTCCAGCCATTCGGCACACGGGTCTTGTCACTGTCTAACACACACTCTGAGACACACACAATGTACAGTTTTGAGATGAAGCTACAGTTAGTTCATACTATTTCTGATAGTCAAACCCTGTACCATCACACACGGGACAGCAGGAGTCGGGCGGGGTGTGCTGCTCAGACAGGGGACAGCTGAGGGAGGGACAGCCTCGATGGATACACGTCCATGTCAGATCCTGCACTCAAACACACACACACGCACGCACGCACGCACACACACACACACACACACACACACACACACACACACACATGCGATCACTTTACAGAAATGCACAAGACTCACAGCTTAATAAAACAGCACCGAGTGATCACCTTGCACTGACAGGTGAAGCATGGATCATCTGTGGCCAACACTTCATTTCCAACCAGTATAGCTGTGCAGTTACTCAGGGGCTCTGAAGACAAACACAAGACACAAGATGAATGTTTAGCTTGAAACGATCAGCCAACGAGAATGTTTAGTTTAAAAGCAAATCAGAACAAAAAAGACACTTTTATATGGTTGTTTACTTATGGAATTGCTCACTAGGGCTTTTAAGATTTGACTTTCACGTAACAACTCCTGCTAGGCTTTAAATGATTATTATTTCAGTTATTTTATGTTGCTGACCACATTTGTTTTGGGTGCTTTTCTATTTAGAAATCATTATAGTGACCATAAACATAAAAAACACACATACAGTACATTAAAAAAAAAAAACATACACATACATTTACAATACTACCATGTGTTATTTATTTCATCATTTTCTAGCGGTCTATGCATTCTTATATTTTTTTCTGTACTCTTTTATACTTTACAGTCTGTTTTGCTTTATTTCCTGTAAAATGAAATTTGCACAATGCAAATATGTGAAATGCATAATAGAAATACATTTAAATTCAATCCAAGAATGAAATTTCTTGAAGTGTGGGAAAAATTATAGTTGCCATGCCCCCGAATAAGAGCTATACTTTCAATTCAATTTCCATTTTCAAATCCTCATCAGCTTTTTTAAAATGTTGAAACAAGCGTGATCTATTTTTAAACAAAAAAATCCAATCTAATACTTTATCACTACATCATTTCATCACAAACTTGGTCTGTCCCCTCTCTCTCTTTCTCAATACACAGTTGAAAAAGAATAAAATGTCAAAGTGCAATATACTGTAAATATAAGCAGAAATAATTAAATTGAGGGTTTTAAAAAAACATGATAAAAACAAGAGAGAGGGTTGATTTAAAAATGTTCAACATTTACAAATAATTTAATTTATTGAATAATTTAAAGATAAAATGAAATACAAATAATTAATTGTTTAATGAGTTGTAGATTAATCTTTATATTGTTCTATTGTTTTGCTGTAATGTAAGGTGTGTGTTTGTGATTACTACTTTGGAATTATGCCGAGTGTTTTAAACTTGTAACATAAATATTTATGCTATATTTAAAATGCGAAACTCTCTCTGTCTAACTCTCTGTCTCTTTAAAACACAGCAGTGTTAATACTGACGTGCACAGACCGGACAGCAGGCATCAGAGCTGCTGTACAGTATATTATGTTTGGGACAGTTCACCAGACTCGGACACTGTTTCCTGTAACAGCGCAGATGTTGCTCTCCGTCTGGCATGACCTGTAACACACAAACTCGGTGTGAGGAAATCAAACCAGCACACGTACACAAACTGCTGTGATGAGCCGTACCTCACAGGTGCAGATCTGACAAGGGTCATCCGATGGGTTAAATGTCTCTCCTGGACTGTACACACGGCCTTCAAACAAACAGTCTACCCAAACAATAACACGAGAGAATTAACCAAGAAAAACTTATAAAGCTACTTTGTGTGTTTGCAGACTGTGTGTACCTGCGCAAACTGGGCAGCATTCACCCGGTACGTTGATCTGATTCAGACAGGTGGAGAGACAGTGGACCTCGGAGCAGGTGGTCACTCCATCCACACACATACAGGACATGCAGGGTCCACTGGACGCAAACCACGTGCTGCCTTCAGAGTGCTCGACACCGTCATGAATACAACCTGAAAAAGAGAGGTTTAGTGTTCTTGATTAAATGTCATTCAATTTGTGATCTGTGGTATCTGTACCTCTGCAACGGGGACAGCATGAGCCTGGATCGGTGACCTGGTGCATGCAAGTCAACTTGGCACACTGAGGTCCAACACAGCTCAATTCACCGTCCTAAAGCACACACACACACACACACACACACACTAATGAGGTAGAATCAACATTTCTTTAAAGAAAAGCAGGATGTCTGATCATAGAGACCAGCATTAGGTAAGTGTCTTACCACACAGGTGCATGTAGAGCAAGGATCAGTGGGCAGGGACAAACTCTGACCCTCCAGATATTCCCGACCTTGTTCAGCACATACTGTAGGGCCACACAAAGCAGGATAGAAGTGAAGATACTACGCATAAAAAAGAAAAATCACAGACGAGACCTTGAATCTCAGTTATTTGACATAGACATCAATGAGAACAAATGGAGAGCAAATTGGAAATTTTGCGTAAGTCTACTGTGTCTCAGATATTTCTCACGAGAAAAAGAGTCAGAAATCTCACAAATGTTTCTGTCATTAGAGTTTCAGAAGAGATGTCAACAATGTCTCAAACTGAGCTCAGATTGGTCAAGTCTGCAATCAAAAGCCAATATTATTGAAGATCTCAAAATGAAATCACATCACATATACCCAAATTTTACCTCTACAAACTACATTCATTTTGCACCTTCATACTCATCAAGTATTTCAACTATCCTTTCATGTTTTTTATTTCTCCTAAGCAATTTTAAGAAACACCAGTTGATACTAAAACACAACTGAGAACTCCATCAAACCTATGAAAGAGCAACATCTGACCAATAAAATTCCATCTGGCATCATTGACACTCAAACACAAGCACACACACACTGACCTCTGCACTGCGGGCAGCACTGTCCCGGCAAGGTGACGGGGTCCTGGCACCGAAGCAGAGGGCAGCTAACAGAACTGCACGTAACAGAGCCGATACTACACACACAGCGTCTGCATGGGTCCGAGGGAGCGTAGAACGTCTGCATGTTTTCATACCGCTGCCCGTCATACGAACACGTGTCACACACAGGGCAACAGTCCGCAGAATGCACCGGATGCGTGCACTGCTGTGGGCATGAGTTCCTGTAACAGGAGACATGCCCGTTCTGGAAAACACAAACACACACAACTATTAAGCAACCTCAAGGTGTTTTCACATGCATTCCTTACAACGAGACGTCAGTGATCTCACCTGGCAAGTGCAGGTAGAGCAGCGGTCATCGGCTGGGGTGAATGTCGAACCAGACTCATACGCCTGCCCCAGGTGTTCACAGGTCCCAGCGCACACAGGGCAGCACTCACCTGGTGGACGCACGGGCCTCCCGCAGGGGACTTCAGGACACGACACAGGTGTGCATGATACAGTACCGTTCTATATACACGCGAGACACACACATAAACCGTTTTTCTTAAGTATGATGGTGATACGGTGCAGGAATGGTAACGGATCATATAGATTAAATTTGTACGATTTTTTTTAGCCTGAGAAATTTTCATTTTAGTGGAAGACACTTTTCAGGCAAAACACCACAAAAAGAGGATTGTTAGGTTTAAAGTAATTAGAAAACAGATATAAATAGATATATTTAAATATTTAAAGTTTGCAAATCATATAGAAGAAAGACGCTCAGATGTTGCTCTTTCATCACCCGGAAGATAATGGAAGTCTCAGTTTCATTAAAGTTTCAGCTTAGTGTCAAATGTTTCTCCAAATAAAAAAACAAACAAATAAAAACAAATGAGACTACTGTTAAACTTGACTATTGTTAGGAGTATGGAGGTGAAAATGTATTTAGATTGTAAAGGTATCTAATCTGAATTTGGGACAATTGGTTGAGAAATGTTTGAGTTCATTTTGAAATCTTTAATAATATTGACTTAACCAATCTGAGCTCAGTTTGAGACATTGTTAAGATCTGTTCTGAAACTATAATTGAGACATTTGTGAGATTTCTGCCTCTTTTACTCAGGAGAAACATTTGAGAGGAAGATGAGACTTAAGCAAAAGTTTCCATTTGCTCTCCATTATGTCATTGATGTCCAGGAGAAACAACTGAAATATAACTGAAATTTTATTTGCGCTTTTGATTTTCCAAATGAAGTCCAAATGCATATTTGGGACGCTATAAGGTGCTGGCAAGCAGAGATGCTGTGTAACTATGGCAACGGAGTGTGATGTGTCTATACCAGGCAGGTACAGCCCTGGCAGTGATTGTTGGGATCAGGGAAGCCCTCTCCGTTTCCATATTCACGACCGTTGTAACTACAGCCTTCACACACTCCGCAGCCACAAGGGTCCTGCACAGGGTGAGGACAGGGGACGTTCGGACAGTTCCTGGGATAACAGCGAACATCACCCCTCTGATGACAAACACATTGAGACACAATTAAAATCACACGCAAACACTCAGAAGCATAAACTGCCTACGTGTATGATGGCAGAAAAGTGTCATAAAATGTGAAGCAGCTGTTTTCGCAATGATGCAGGATAAATGAACTATTATGAATACAAAACAATGTGTGTACTTACTGAACATGTGCACTCCTCGCAGCTTACTGTGGGCGATGGGAATGTCTCGCCATCCGCGAACACTCTTTCATGATACAGACAGCCTGTAAAATACACACAAATACAATGTTAAATACCCTGTTTCATGTTTTTCTGCCAGTGCGATTTTTTTAAGCACAAAAGTGCATAGCATGCCGCATTACCATCACACACAGGACAGCATTGGTCTGGCCGAGTGATGGGGTGGCTACACCCTGGATGGTGACACTGCCTCCGATTGCAGGTGACGTAACCACTCATGCACATGCAACGGCCGCAGTGATCGGCGGGGTCTGAGAACTCCTGACCATTCTGATATTCCACACCGGCATACATACAGCCTGCAAATACACACAACACAAACTCGAAATTCCTCTATTAACAGACTCAATAAAAGCACTGATCAATGCTATCATCACTGAATTTACAGTGCAGCACTGGAATTATATAAATGCGAGTGAGGGTATAAACAAACACACAGACCATCACAGCGCGGGCAGCAGTGGCCCTGTACAGGGAAGGGGCAGTTGTGTTGTGAACAATGCCTCCTCTCACACTTGACCGTTCCATCACGACAAACACAAGTTGCACAGGGGTCTGACACGTCTTCAAACGTGGCACCATTTGCATGTTCCCTCCCTTTATACAGACAGCCTGCAAAGTCAATGCAGTAGAGATAAATTTACATTTGTTACATTAAGGCAGGTATATAGCTATAGGTATGTAGACACACAGACACTATCTCAGAGAGACACACAGCTATATAGATATAGAGACCCTACCTCAGAGAGATAAACAGGTATGTAGACACACAGGCCCTATCTCAGAGAGATAGACAGGGACATAGACAGAGAGACCCCGTCTCATAGAGATAGACAGGTATGTAGACACACAGGCCCTATCTCAGAGAGATAGACAGGTATATAGACAGACAGACCCCGTCTCATAGAGATAGACAGGTATATAGACAGACAGACCCCGTCTCATAGAGATAGACAGGTATATAGACAGACAGACCCCGTCTCATAGAGATAGACAGGTATATAGACAGACAGACCCCGTCTCATAGAGATAGACAGGTATATAGACAGACAGACCCCGTCTCATAGAGATAGACAGGTATATAGACAGACAGACCCCGTCTCATAGAGATAGACAGGTATATAGACAGACAGACCCCGTCTCATAGAGATAGACAGGTATATAGACAGACAGACCCCGTCTCATAGAGATAGACAGGTATATAGACAGACAGACCCCGTCTCATAGAGATAGACAGGTATATAGACAGACAGACCCCGTCTCATAGAGATAGACAGGTATATAGACAGACAGACCCCGTCTCATAGAGATAGACAGGTATATAGACAGACAGACCCCGTCTCATAGAGATAGACAGGTATATAGACAGACAGACCCCGTCTCATAGAGATAGACAGGTATATAGACAGACAGACCCCGTCTCATAGAGATAGACAGGTATATAGACAGACAGACCCCGTCTCATAGAGATAGACAGGTATATAGACAGACAGACCCCGTCTCATAGAGATAGACAGGTATATAGACAGACAGACCCCGTCTCATAGAGATAGACAGGTATATAGACAGACAGACCCCGTCTCATAGAGATAGACAGGTATATAGACAGACAGACCCCGTCTCATAGAGATAGACAGGTATATAGACAGACAGACCCCGTCTCATAGAGATAGACAGGTATATAGACAGACAGACCCCGTCTCATAGAGATAAACAGGTATGTAGACACACAGGCCCTATCTCAGAGAGACAGACAGGGATATAGACACACAGACCCTATCTCAGATTTTAGACACAGACAGACAGACAGGCAGACAGGCAGACTGACAGACCCTAACTCAGACAGACAGATATATAAACAGACAGACAGACCCTATCTCACACAGTTGGCTATATAGATAGACTGACTGACAGACAGGCAGACAGACCAACCAGCAGACAGAGAGACAGAAAGGCAAACAGAGAGACCTTTACTCAGACCTGATAGACACACAGATAGAACAGAAAGACAGACAAAACAACAGGCAGACCCTATCTCAGACAGAAAGACAAATATTTACACAGACAGACAGACGAGAGGTTACATAAAGCGTCTCACCATCACACGTGCGACAGCAGTCTTGATTTATAGGGTGGGAACAGACAGCAGGAGGGCAGGGCGTATGCCTGCAGTTCATTGTCCCGTTGATGCAGGAGCATGATTGACAGCTGTCAGAGGGATGATAGAATTGCTGCATGTGTCCATACGACTGTCCTTCAACAATGCATTCGGCAGGGGGCTCTGGAAGAGACGAGACAGACATAAACTAAGCACACAAAAAGTACAAACATCTTCTTTTGTGTTTCACAAGGGTAAAATCTACAGTAGCCTAATTCCATCATGAGCTGACTGCAGCAGAAGAGCAACAAAGTCACCTGGACACTGGGGGCAGCATTCTCCTGACTGAAAATAAGCATCGACACACGGCACTGCCGGACATCTGTTCATCTGACAATGGACATGTCCATTCTAGAGACAAAAACAAACACATGTAAAGTACACAACACAGATTTATGACTCGATGAATGTGTTTGTGTGAGACAGAGACTCACGGTGCAGTGGCAGGTCCTGCAGCGATCTGTCGGATGTGGAAACTCCATTCCGTTAGGATAAACATTACCTGCATAACTACACCCTGAGGCGGGAAATAGCGATGTAAATGTTTGCTCTGTATCTCATGGAAACTCTTCAAGAATTTAGCTTTTAGAGTAGTGCAACATTGCATTTTACTACATGTAATGTTGAATATTTATTACACTTATTACGTGTAATTTTAAAGAAATTAAAGGGATAGTTCACCCCAATGAAAATACTCAAATCATTACAAACCTGTATGACTTTGTTTCTTCTGCAGAACACAAAAGAAGATATCTTGAAGAATGTTGGTAACCCTCATTGACTTCTATTGTATGAACACGAAACCACTGAGACATTTCTCAAAATATCTCATTTTGTGTTCCACAAAAGAAAGAGTCATAAACAGGTTTGGAATGACATAAGGGTGAATAAATGAAGACGGATTTATTTTTGTGTGAACTACAGCTTTAATATAAGGACAAAGGGCCTCATTCATGAAACACGATTTTTTGTGTAAATCGTTCGTAAAGTAGCTTTGACGTAAATTTTCGTATTCATGAAAAGTTTGTTTTTTCAAAATGTTAGTTGGTATGAAAGAAATGTACACCTGCTCCCTACCACGTGTAAATGGTGCATAACACATTCAAACGTTCTGTTTTCTTTTGGACAAACTGATAACACTCTGTTTTGATGCACTATGTATCATTATGATATTTCACAAGTTTTGTACTCTTCAACTTTGGGTAAAACGGAGGGCACGTCACTGTCCCTTTTTACAAAGCCATCCAATTACAGTGGAGGAGAGGCGGGACTTACACGTGACAAACCATCACACTTGTACAACATAACAACGGAGAAGTTAATATCGCTATTAATATTGTTACTGATTTTTTGTATTCAGCAATATCCTTCAGAATAAACGCAAAGGCAGGAAAAACGCAGTGCCTCCAAAGCGCTCTCAAGCGCCACCAGCTGGTCGTTTTCAGAGAAGCACAAGGCATTATTTTAGCTGGCTAAAAACGCTTGGGTAGACACACGGTAATTTATTTATTTATTATAAGGCATATAGCCTATTATTCTCTTATGCATTAATCCACCCGAGAATGGAGTCCAGAAGATACCACAGGTTTCCTAAATACGTCATTTGCGTAGCCGTAATTCATAGGGCGGGGCTTATGCTAATTATGAATCAGCATGAATGCGCGCCCTCTTTACGAATGATTGGAATTCATTAACATCTGACGTTTACGAAGTATATGTGAATCCAGAGCAGTTTTTGGAAAGGTCTGTATTTTGCACAAATCACTCACATATATTTACGAATGTTTCATAATGTTTCATAAAAAGTGTTTTTGAGAACAGATTCCCAAAATAATGTCTCACATGCTCACATTTACAAGAATCTTTTTTTTATCTAAAAGAAATTACATTTATAAAATCTTATTTTGAACTCCATACATATTTCTTTCCAAATTCTTCCAAGAACAAGTCATCTGAGCCATGATTTTATTGCTTACTCTTTACCCGTCAATCATCGGCTGTTTCTATTTCTCCTACAGAACAAACAGCGGAGACAAAGTTGATGAAAAACAAAGACCTTCTCACTCTCACCATTGCAGTTGTTTTGGCAGCACTGCCCCGGGCGAGGATAGTGACAGTTGGGTTCTGGGCACTCGTGATTCCCACAGGTCACACCGCCATCAGCACAAACACAGTCCTCACATGGATTTGAGGGATTCGGGAATATGTCACCATTAGTATAGATGCGGTTATCATATTCACAGTCTAGAAAGAGAAAAGAGGATATGAGGACAAGTGACACCATGGACTTGCTTAACAAAACGTTTCAATATTTTTATTGTTTTATTTTGTTAGGTATATTGATTGTTATGCTACTGTGTGTTGTGAAAAGGTTTGTTTTGGCACAACGCAAAATAATGTTGGGTTGTGAATGTGTACCTGGTGGACAGTGTGGGCAGCACTCTCCATGGGGTGTGTATGGATTAGAACATGCAGGAGGTGAACATTCAGGCATGGCACAAGATACCTGGCCATCCTATATATATATATACACACACACACGCACGCACGCACGCACGCACGCACGCACGCACGCACGCACGCACGCACGCACGCACGCACGCACGCACACACACACACACACACACACACACACACACACACAGCCACACAAAAGCATGTAATACAGAATCAAAATTTTGTCTTAAAGTGTGTATTTTTTAGAGGATCTATTGACAGAAATGCAATATAATATACATAACTATGTCTTCAGAGGTGTATAAAGACCTTACATAAAGAAGCGTTATGTTTTTATGATCTTAGAACGAGCTATTTCTATCTACATACACCGCGGGTCCCCTTGCATGGAATTCTCCATGTTGTTTGTACAGTAGCCCTAAAGGGACAAACTGCTTTACAGAACGCGTTTAGCAAATACATTATCTCTATCGGCACAGAAACGAAAACGTGACAACATCTGTGTCCCGTGTCAGCCACCATAGTGCTTAGAAAGGGAGGGGAGGAGTGAGCTGCTCACCGCTAGATGGTGCTACATTTCATACACTGGACCTTTAAGAAAGCGTCTGACATTTGCAAAAAAATGTGTCTGTACCTGACAGGCGCATTGTGAACATGGATTCTCTGGGTCAGCCCAGGTCTGCCCGTTTCCATACACACGGTGATTATGTTGGCACTGGCCACACGGATCTGCCATTAAATCACCATCAGATTCTTTCAGAAACAATATGATTAATGTCTCCGTGAGCTTTTTCACTCTTTATTCTCTTTCACCTGGTTGTCGCGTGGGCTCTGGGCAGGGCACGGGAGTTGGAGCCAGAGCGGGAGTGCAGTCGCAATTCACACGACCGCCTACACAAGAACAGCTTCTGCCGTCATGCGTCCATGAGGCTCCTTCCTCATACTGAACACCATTCCACTCACATCCTACAAACAGATTAAACACTGAGAGATTATGATGTCTTGTACCTTGTGTGATTTAGCATCAGAATGATGTGTCTATCTCACCTCTACACACTGGGCAGCAGGAATTAGGATGAGGACGAATGGGGCTGTCACAAGTTAAGGTAGGACATCTTTCGTTATGGCATGTGACGTCTCCACCCTACAAAAAACAAGCACACAGTTATTATGTGCCTGATGACGCTCGCCCGACAGCAGTGTGTGTGTGTGTGTGTGTGTGTGTGTGTGTGTGTGTGTGTTTCACCCTGCATGTACACTGCAGGCAGGGTCCATCACCGGGCGGCCTAAACACACTTCCATCTTCATAAACCCTTCCTTCATATTCACACACTGTGAAACAACAAAAACAGATTTAATATGATACAGTGTGTGTGTGTGTGCGTGTGTGTGTTTGTGTGTGGGTGTGTGACACTTACTGTGACATGAAGGACAGCATTGGTCACGTTTCACCGGGTACGTGCAGTGTGCAGTTGGACATGAGGATCCTCTGGGGTCACATGACACCTGTCCACCCTGCACATCAAACATACATAAACACACGTTCACATCACATGAAACTTGGGTTTGGTTTGTTTTTCCGTGATGCTGAGGGATTGTGTGCTTGGTATCTGTTTGGCACATTTTCTCCCTATTTTCAAAAAAATCGTAGTTTAGTTCATTTGCAGAAGTTTAAATGAAGAAATTTAAATAATAGGAAATACAGGTGAAGATGGCTTGATATGCTTGAACTCTATTAAACGGAGCTTAGTGAAGAAAACAATGACTTTAAGAAGTTGAGAACCGCACTTACCAAACACTGACAGGTCACACATGGATCCTGTCTGGAAACAAACGTTTGACTATCTGCATACACCTCACCCTCATATCTGCACTCCTCACACCTGATACCAACAACCATGAGGAATGAATAAAGTGAAATATCATGTCTAATGTCAAATAATCATGAAGAAACATTAATACCGGGGACAACATTCTCCTGGTCTCTGGACTGGATGATGACAGGGTGTTTGTGGGCAGCGGTGTGGGACGCAGCGAATATTCCCATTCTGAAAGAGAAACAGCATCTTTTTCTAAAGCGATCGAATGAAAGTGTGTCTCAGGGCTAAACCTCAGACTTATGCAATTCTTTTTATTTCATCCAAATCAACTCATTTGTAATGGAACTGTAGCTCCAACAGGGAGCTAGAAAACAAAACTATTTTATTACAGAATGTCTCTTGAGAATTACATTTTACAAGTAAAGAAAAGTGAAGAATTGAAGATTATTGACAAGTATAAAAGTTATAAAAAGTATTTTCTTTAATATTTATCAGTTCAACTGCGCTATATGTGCAGTTTATGCTTTATGTGAGATCATTTAAAGAGTTCATTGGCGAAAACGGATAACTCAGTTTTAAACACTCTCAAAAATCATGTTTTTGTGTGCATTCCAATTAATATCAATCAAAATGCAGTTGAGTTGTTTTGTTTACGTAACTAACTAAAAAAACAAAGCTAACTAACACAATAAAAACATGATTTAAAAAGTTATCTGTTTTTGCGAATAAACTCTTCATTTATTATTGAAATAAACAGTGTAGGCAACTTCTGACGTATACCTCACAGCGACACTCGCCTTCACACTGGGATCCGGATTGAAGTCTTTCCCCGTTCGGGATGTTCACTCCATTCACACTACAATCTGTAAGAGTGTACTCATACTATACTCGGAAGAAGTACTATCACAATTTTATGCTTGTAATACTTTTAAAGGGTTAAACAGACCATCACAGACAGGACAGCAGGATCCAGGGTAAGAGGCAGGGTTCCTACAGGACACCTGACAACTTTCACTCGCACAGAGAACCTGACCCTCCTAGACAGAACAGACAGAGAGAGGACATCAATCCATAGTTCACAAGACGAGAGATAAAACAGTTATTTGATTCAAAACAGATGATGGCCCCACCCTGCATGTACAGGTGACGCAGGGGTCATTCAGGTCCTTCCACTGTGTGCCATGCAGGTGCCACGCGTCGTTATGGAAACAACCTTCATGCCAGTAATATACACGTTTAACTTATATAAACGGTGATGAAATAGACAAACGAATACAAAAAGCACACGCACACTTACTTCGACACCTGGGGCAACACTGTCCACCTATAGTCTCCACCAAATTACAGTCAAGTGAAGGACAGGACTCAGTGTTACACTCTATATTCCCCGCCTACAATCACAACACACACGCACAATCACCATATTTACCGAGATATAAAACGTTTTGACACAAATGAGACAACTGAAATATAAAAATACATTTATGTTAATAGTATAGCATGGACGATTGAGTGGGTCCAATAAGACACAATAGAGAAATGTTGGAAATCTCTCTGACGTCTGATATTTCTATCTTAAAAAATCTGTGCACCGTCTGAGACATTGTTAAGATCTCTTCTGAAACTCTAGAGGAGATACCACGGGAGATTAGAGAAGCATGAGATTAAGCACGAGTCTCAATTTGCTCCCCATTTAATGTCTATGGCACCATAGTTTCAACGTTGTGGTTCTGCATTCAATTACAAATAATCGAAGATTTGATCTCTGTGGCTTGTTTAAACAAAAAAACAAGACTACACACAGTCTTACATTGCACATGCAGTGTTTGCAGGGGTCACGGGGGACCGGAATGGAAACCCCGTCTGGGACAAGTTGCCCCTCGAAGCTACAGTGAGAACAATCTGTGCAGCAGGAGCCGAAGGGCGGCTTCACTCCATCTTGACACGTTTGCGGACACTGATGCACGTCAACACACGCTTGATTCCCACCCTGATACGCAAAACACAAAAACGCAATCAACTGGTGAGAACAACATGTGATAGTTTAACATGAGCACGTGTGTGATAGACACCTGACACGTGCAGATTTGACAGCCATCGACGCTGCTGAAGGAGCCGTTGTATGGACGACCGTCTACGTCACATGCTGTGGAGGCACAAGACACGATAAGAACACAGATGACTCTACATTTCAGTATAAAGTGATTCAGATTCAAAATGTGAGTTTGTACCCGAGCAGGTTGGGCAGCACTGGCCGGGTCTTCTGTAGGGGTTTGGGCACAAAGTGGGCGGACACTGAATGGGCTCGCATGATACACGGCTGTTCTGCAAAGAAACACACACGCGTGTTTAGTTGGGCTCTTCGGATTGGTTTATAGGTGTGTAGAGATTTGTATGTGACATACAGAGCAGATGCAGTTGAGGCAGGGGTTCGATCGGGACACAAACACATCGCCGTTCTCATAGACCTCATCTTCATGCTCACATCCTGAAAATTACAACCGAATAAATCAGTGTTATTATTTTTGGCGCATACATTTTCTTTTACATAAATTTGGAATATTCTATAAATAACATGATGCGTTAACATGGCAACTGACAAAATTAACAAAATTATTAGAGCGTTTCAATTTTTTTTCAGTTTTTCTGAGTTTACAATTTAAAGTGTGTTTAGGTAAAATCGTCATTTTTGTTTCATTCAATGAACTACTGAAAATATTTCTCCCAAATTTCACATAAAAATATTGTTTCTATTTACATTTATTTGCAGAAAATCAAAACTGGAGAAACAGGGCAAAATTACAGAGAAGATGCTCTATATTTTTTCAGACTTCAAACACTACAAAGAAAACAAGTTCAAATTCACCTTTAAAGGTGGGGTCACAAGCTATTTCATGCATCCTGACTTCTTTACATTGTTAAACGTGCTGGCTTCTCGTGCTTAACATGGTCAACTTGTCAAAAAACGAGTTGGACGTATGACGTAGCATTTCTGTCCTCGATACACTCCGCCGGCGTTCATACACATTTCGGGAAGTTTTTTTTCGAACATAACAAGGGTTCTTTATGACTTTATGTCACTCCTGAGGTTTGATTTTGACACTGGACCGGAGTGGCCACAATACATCCAAAAAACGCTGATTACATGAAAATTTGGAACAGTCTCTTAATTGTTTTCGCGGCTGTATTTCAAAATAAAATAGTAGTATGTGCATGTAAAGTGAATGTGGTGTGTGGTGGGTACTTGTTGGGCAGACAGGACAGCACGATCCAGAATGAACAGACGTCTCATCGCAAGACACTGGTGGGCATGTGATCACATCACACTCCACTCGTCCAGTCTGAAACACACAAAGAACATCAGAAGCTGTAGAAGATGCCGGCAGAGCCCGGCAAAAGCGCCAAGATCAAAAACTGTATGTCTGTATACCTCACACGTGCACTTGGAGCAGTCGTCTGGGCTGAAGACATCCCCGTTGTTATAGATATTACCATGAAAGCTGCATTCTGTAACGACAAACACACACACACACACACACACACACACACACACACACACACACACACACCGTATTGTGCTGGGACGGAGCCCCTATGATACAATCTGAGAAAAGAACAACAGGTCACACATGTGTGTGCGAGAGAGAGAATGGTGTGTCTACAGGTGTATTCCTGCCCACATCAGAGATCTTCTAAGCTTATCTACAATATGAACTCTAAAGTATGTCTGCCAATGTACATGAGAGACATCTGATGTCTGAGCAGGAGTTTTAAAGACCATTCAATGCATTCAGACACTACACTGGGTTAGTTTCAACTCATGGCTAAAAATGAGACAAACCTAACCGTTGGGTTAAACATTAACCTATGCTGTGTTGTTTCAGTTCATGGTTGGGTTAACTTTGAATATTTTCTAGGTTAATTTAACCTCCACCCCTTTTTGACCCAACCGTGAATAAATAAGCTAATTTTATAAAATATGCTCAGCCTGTTGGAAATACACAAAACTGTACATATCCTTATACTGCAATTGTTTCTATAAAAGTTGCATCTGTATTTTAGATCCTTGTATTGATATTTTGATGCATTTATATGTGCATTTATTTCATTATCGCATGTCTATGTACTGATGTGACGTTTGTGTCACAAAGTGTTAGAGACAGAGATCAATTTGAGCCGAACGACTATAGAGGCATTTGTGTGAGTAGTAATAACCTGGGAAAACTATTCTGTAGTTTAATAAACGCTCGACTCGTAGACTTCATCACCACACACGATGTCCTGAGCAGAAGTCAAATAGGATTTTTACCAAACTACTGCACAACTGATCGTATCTACACGCTACATACTCTAATCGAAAAAGACGTTAACCAAGATAAAGGTGAAATATATGCATGCTTTATAGACTTTAAAAAAGGTTTTGACTCAATTAGGGCACCAAGGACTGTTTAACAAACTTATTGAAAGTGGCATAGGTGGTAAAACATATGATTTTATCAAATCAATGTACACCGAAAGTAAATGTGGCTTAAAAATCTTTTTTAAAAACGTGCTAGATATCTTTCTCAGGAGCGTGGAGTGAGACAGGGTTGCTGCCTAAGTCCAACATTGTTTAATATTTACATCAATGAACTGGCAACCATCCTAGAGCGATCTGAAGCCCCGGTCTCACTCTACACCACTCACAAATCAAATGTCTTCTGTATGCAGATGATCTGCTTCTGTTGTCTCCCACTCTATGCCATCAAACGTCAATGTCCTATAGAAATCCCAATTAGAATTTGGCTGAAAATCTTAGAATCAGTAATTGAACCGATAGCTCTCTATGGCAGTGAAGTGTGGGGTCCGTTGACAAATCCAAATCAAGAAAATGGGAAAAACATCCAATTGAGAGCCTGCATGCAGAACTCTGTAAAAATATCTTACAAGTGCACCGGCACACAGCAAACAATGCATTCAGGGCAGAATCACACTCAACCAAATTACAACACAAATGAAACCAAACTATATCACTCATTGGGAAACCCAAACAAAACAACAAAGTAAAATGCAATGTTATTTGACCCTAAAGAGAGAATACAGTCCGGCAGACTATCTGCACACAGTGACTGATAAAAAACTAAGAGTCACGTTGACAAGATCCAGACTCAGTGGACACAAACTCACTATAGAGACGGGCAGACACAGACTGCCCGTCTCTGCCAAAGGACCAGAGACTGGCACTGCGTCCGAAATCGCATACTGTGACAGTACGTACTGAATTCAAATAAGTACCTACCTATCGGCCGTAAAAACAGTATGTTCTATATTGTATGAGTGGGTGTAGTATGAATACATTTGGGACATACTGTGTCCGCCATGTTTTATGGTCATCTGACCCGTATGCTCTTTGACCCATGATGTATTAACAACAACCTATATGTGAGCGTTTATAAAAACATAATTTAGTCACGAGAAATTCATTTATTGGCACTTACATTTAAAAAAAATCGAGACGGGACTCCACATCCTAACAGAATGCACAAAATACACGGATATACGGACGACGTTTTATGGAAAAATCAAGTCCACACACCAGACGTTTGAAAGTCTGTCAAACGATGAGAAACTGGCGTATCTGTTTTGAGAACACAAGGACTGCTGTGTGTTAGTCTGCCTGTCACAACACAAGAGAAAACAATCAATCTGCCCTGACCTGATGTTTCCAATATATCTACATAACATTATATTATTATAGCCCTTTATTCTGCTACTTACATCTATATTTTGCTTTTGTAAATCTTTGTTTAAACACTTTAAGTTGCACCACATACTGTATATCGCACTTTATTTTGTTTTATTCTATTTTATTTTATTACTATAATTATCTTTCTTTTCGTTTGTTTACATACTTGCACTATTTGTTCGCAGCGCAGCTGCAAGTGCTTTGTAGATTTTGTCATGCCAATAAAGCACAATATCTAATAGAGACTAAATAGTGTTTTTTTTGTATCTGGATATTGTTTGACTGGGAAAGGACAGTCAACAAAGAGTCAAGTTTTTAAATATATATACATATAATTATATAAAATATAGTTATTTTAGAGATTGTGATTGCAAATAACTACACACAGATTACAGATCTTCAGACACTTTAACCCCCACACATAAACAAAAACACTCACACCCCACTTTCCATGTGATTATGGGACTGAGATGAAGTTGATCAAACTTTTTTTATAGAAATAATAAACAAAGTCAGATCCCAACGTACTGCAGTGGATATCAAGATGAGGTTTGTGTTTTCTTGCCGTTGATGTTAAAATAAAGGACAAATAATATGTGTGATTATGTGTCATATAATGATGATATATGAGGAAACTCACCATTCATGCGTTCACATTGAACCTTTCCAGAGGTACACGAGCACACGCTGTGACTGTCAGGAGACCAACGGGAGCCCTCGTCCATCTGATGTCCCTCCCATTCACACTTACGTTTAACACACTCACACGACTCCAGGTACTCGACCCGCGCCTCCAGGTTAGCGTTCTACATACACAGCCACAAAGAAGAAAGATATATATAAATATAAAAAATAAACAAAAATTGACCCTGCTGCCTACTTATTTTTTGACATTTCCATTGTTTTGTGGTCCTCCAGGATAGTCCCTAAAATACCATCATACTATGGTAAACTTCCAAAATTGAATGATTGTACAGTGGTAATTTTTGATATGTTATAATGGTACCATAATCATATTTACATGGTACTGCAAGGTACTTTCGTGTCAATAAAACCCTGGAAGTAATATGGTGCTTTTTGATATTTCTGCAATCCGTATAAAAACCAGCAATGCCTTTCAGAAATAAGTTCTACAGTACCTGTTTTTTTAACATGTCCAGCATGGTGTTGATGCTATGCAGGTGGTTCTCCAGTTGGCCAAAACGCTGGACTGAGTCCCTGGGTATCCCTGGGTAACTTAATTCTGCTCCGCCTTCATGGTGTCCCTGGTCATGCATCACATCTGGTATGGGGGGACTGGTGGGCTGGGCTGGTTCTTGCATGAGGTCTAAAACACATAAACACATGAGCAAAACGCCCCTGAGAGTTTTTACTTCTAAAGAGGCCTATACATTATTTCATTACCTAGAGATTATAGCAGGGTATCATGTGTTTTATAAAATAATTTACAGGAATTTACAGTCAAAAATTGTAACTAATTTCATTTAATCATTTATTCACCCTCATGTTTCTCAAAATATCTTCTTTTGTGTTCCACAGAAGAAGGAGTCATATACAGTAAAGGTTTTGAACACCATTAGGGTTTAATTTATGACGATTTTTTTTCCCAGTGAACTGTCCCTTTAAGTCAGAGACTCCACCAGGGGCTATAAAACAATCATATCTTCTCTCAAAATCTAAATGTATCATAGAAACCCTGAAAAATTATCCCTACTACACCCCAAAAGTGTTGTGAAAAGCACAGGCTGACGAAAATACAGCCAAAAACCCAACAGCTGACACATGAAAATCCGATCTTCTTGTGAAAAATTCCATGGTCCTAATTTTATTTCAGCTCACTCCAATCGTATGTTTTGCATAACTAATATCTAGTTTGTGTTTATATTAATATGATGTTACATTTTTTAAATTGATTACATGCCTGTTACATTGTCACAGAACCAGGGACGTCTCTCATATGCCCTTGTGGAGAGTTCAGCTGTCTGCCAATAACCCTATAACAGCAAGAAACACATAAAATCACGTGAAGAACATGATGAAGAAAAACAGTTTGGTTGTTTGTGTCCAGGTTTTGTTTCTAAAACACTTTCAGTTTGTCGGCATTATATGATATAAAGTACAATTTGTTTCTGGATCAATGCTCTTCAACGATGAAACACTGACCTCTGATTTTAATATTATATGGTTTATTTCATGCTGATATTGTTGATGGTTTTATCTTGTTTATATGGTGTCTATGAGAAGACTCGTAATCTAGAAACTACAGTACAATGACCCCAAACAATATTCGGACGCTTACTTTAAAATGTATGCATGCCATTAATTGCATTAGATTGCAAAATATTAAAGCAACCCCAACAGTTCACCCAAAAAATGAAAATTCTGTCATCATTTACTCACCCTCAAGTTGTTCCAAATCTGTATAAATTTCTTTGTTCTGATAAACACACAGAAATAAATTCGGAAGAACGCTTGTAACCAAACAGTTCTTGGCCGCCAGTGACAACCATAGTAGGAGCAATTGCTTTATACATTTCTTTGCTTTACTGCACACAAAAGGAGATATTTTGAAGAATGTAGAACAGCAAACAGTTCTGGGGCACTTTTGACTAACATTGTAACGTTTCCTACTATGGTAGGCCAAGAACTGTTTGGTTACAAGCATTCTTCTACATATCTTTCTCTGTGTTCATCAGAACAAAGACACTTATACAGGTTTGGAACATCTCGAGGGTGAGTAAATGATGACAGAATTTTCATTTTTGGGTGCACTTTTCCTTTAAACCAAGTGGGATATATTTTGAAAAACAGATTTTGACCTTTGGTTAAACTTTAACTAATAAAACAATAGACATAATGTTTATTTAAAAATACAAGTATTTGAAGAGTTTGGTTTCAAAATGAGATAACTCTGTTTTACAATTAAAAAAATCATGTTTTTTATTATGTTATCACGTTTTTATTGTATTTTATTGTGTTAGTTAACTGTATTTTTTGAGTTATTATGGCTTAAATCAAAACAACCCAACTGCAGTTTGATTGATATTAATTGGAATGCACACCTTTTTTAAAAACGAGTTATCTCATTTTGGAAATAAACTCTTCATTTGGACTTTTGGATGTCAAACTTGTCCATGTGATGATGAACTATACATTTGAACACCTATGTGAATTTAAGTAAGTGTAAGCGACTTTACTATGGCGCTGGAATGGTGTAAAGTAAAATAAAACTTTTTTGCCATTTCAAGATGTATGAACATATGTATGTAGCAATAAACTCACGTTGAATTTGCTGGCCTTGTGTCCTGCAGTGCTGGAGAACGTGACCTGCAGATCGTGCGGGAGGTCCAGAGTCAGAATTCTGCCACCTTTTTTCAATTTGAGCACCACGGCTTCCTGGCATTCCACAAACAGCACCACCTGCCTGGGCTCCACGCTTAAAGCCATTCTCACCCAACCACCCCCCACAAACGGGCTCCCGCCCGGAAACTTCACCGTCTCGGGCCGCAAGCCTTCTGCTGACCTGAACTCCAGCTGCAGCCGATCCGCTCGAGTGTTGGAGACGAGCTCCAGCAGGGGACGTCCGTCCTGCTTCAGGTGATCAGGGGAGGTGAAGGAGATTAGGGTAGCCTTTGAGTTTTTTTTCTGTCGGCCCACCAGTTGCAAACCCAGCACACCACGTGAGGTGCCACGGAGGTATTTTGCTACGTCTTGTTGTAGCGTGAGATGAGGCGTGCTGGAACGGAATCTCCAGGCGGGCATCTCGGGGTCATGCCCTTTGGCCTTGGAGACTCCCCGGCGGGAGCGAGTGACGTTGAGAGCCTCAAGAAGGTTAATTACTGTTGGAGGAAAATGACGACGTTAGCATGACATCACAATGATGAGCTGGACAAAATATTATATGGTTGTTACAGGTAATGCGTGATGAGAATATCTGGTACCTCACAAAGTTTATTTAAGAAATGTTTTAAAACGTTACAGATGGTTTATCTGCAATTATACTCGCTGTATAAAACAGCAGTTGGGCAGATTTACAAGCATGTTAAAGAGTGAAGTACAGCAAAAACCCTGCAGAGAAATGAAGGTGAGCGAGCAAAGTGCACATAATGACTTCCTTTAGTTTGTCAGATCTTTTGCTTTACTGTATTAAATCTTCCTGAGGATGAAGCAGCTAAGCACACACACACACACACACACACACACACACACACACACACACGCACGCACGCACGCACACACACACACACGCACGCACGCACGCACGCACGCACGCACGCACGCACGCACGCACACACACACACACACACACACGAACGGAGAGAGAGAGAGAGAGAGAGAGAGAGAGAGAGAGAGAGAGAGAGAGAGAGAGAGAGAGAGAGAGAGAGAGAGAGAGAGAAAGAGGTCTTTCAGTGTGAAATCAGACAGAAAAGATAAGATGCACAAAATCAAAAAAGCAGCCAGCGACAAAAAGAAACGGGAAAAAACAAAGGTCTTTGTGGTGGTGGAGAAGATCCTTTGAATGCAAAAACCAGAGAGAATAGACACGTTTAAATTTAGCTGACAAATGGCAACTTTTCTCAGCATCATGATTTCACAATCATCCTATATAATGTTAAAACATAATGGACAAATAAAATATAAACTTTTCACATCATCATATCATCACAATTTTTGAAAAGCTATAGCTGACAAATAGCATATCAACTTTTTTCCAAACATATTATTTTAAGATACTATACATAATAGACATTTTTTTTCTGAATTTCACATAGTTTTCTTTTGCGCCATATGACAAGAGACTTAAGAAACAAAATAATCAGTGTCTCTCGTTTAGTATGAAGGCCATTGTAAAAAAATTGCTGCCTTGCATTTTAAGTATAATAAAATAGGGTGTACAAGTTATTTCTTACTATTTGAATCTTATCTTGATTTGTGATTAATTGCTGTAACTTAAACAGGTTATTATTTTGATTTGAACGTAATATAAAAACACATGTCGTTATTCTACAGTGTATGAATAAAAAGAATCAAAACATTACAAATAACTCCTGTTATTGGCTTTAGATGAAGTCTACCATATCACATTGCATAAGTTATGTTAACCAAAATACACCATCAATCACTGTCACTCATCAGTCATCAGTTTAACTGCAAAGATCAATGTGTTTGATTGACAGCTGAATGTGTTTGATTGACAGCTGCATGCGCTCACCGTTCTTATATTCCCGCTCATGTTTCGCGTCCTGATGGGTCTGGACAGATCCACAAACAGTCCATAGCGCCAAGAAACATCCAATAAAACATCCGACCCTCATTTTCTCACAACCCGTTTACAGTGTCCAGCGAAAAATACTAAAAAAAACAATTGTCATTATTTAGAAAATACTGAAGCAAACTCTGTTGCAAAAAAAATCATTTTGCACCGCGAAAAAATATAATAAATATAAAAATGCATTCAAAGGTTTTTTTTATAAATATAAAACGAGATATATCCTAAGAAGAGCTGAATAAATTGTAGGTCTTGCTCTCCCCTCAAATATGAAACATCTGGAGCGCGCCTGCGGCTGAGGAAGCGGGTTTCTTGTCTTTTCGTCTCTAAACAAAGCGAAAGTTTCGTTTTCTTTAATCCGACAGTAAAATGGAGACGTCTGAATGCGAAAGGATATCTCGGGATATCTCCTCGGTTGGTTGTGTTCATCTGCTCCACTAAAAATGATCCTCCTCCTCCTCCCGAACGAAGAGAGAAACTTCAGAGTGAAAGTTTCCGGATTTCCGGACTGCTCGAGCGCCAGAAGTCCTAAACTTTGCGAAGTACACAAAACATTTTCATTAACAAATAACGCGCACTTGGGTAACACATTACAGTTGCATTAAAAGGCCAAACGAACGGTAATGCTCAACTGAGTAGTTCAAAGTATAGTTATAAGCTACAGAATGATCTATGTTCACTCAATTTATAAGACGTTTCGTGACATTGAATATGTGCATTGATACAGTTTTAGCAGATGCTACAGCACTTCAAAGCTCATAAAACACAACAGGTCCAATGGTACCAATCTATTATTTCCCTCCTATTTTTATTTTTTGTTCATGAGGTGAAAAAATACATGTGACCAATTTTATTGAATATAATCATTTATCTATTTAGGTTTGTGTGTTTAAAGTTTAAAGGTCACTTAGAACGCAAGACCTTTGTTTCTGATCTTATTGGGTTGATTAAGCACTATTTCAGCCTTCTAATCTCTATCAGGCTTCATTAAAGTCTATAATTGTGTTACTATGTCAAGGATTCTTAAAGCATAAACTAGAGAAGTCTGTCTGTCTATCTATATAATTATTTGCTTCTAGCACAATTGTTTACAGTATATTTTGGTTGCACTTCTGTTATTTTGTTAGTCAATATAATGCAGTAGAGTGATACTTTTTGTTAAATCTAGGATGATGGTTAGACCTAGATGTGATATTTGACTTGTTAAGCTGTTGGCTCACCCATTCAACTTGGCCGGGATCCAGTGAGCTTTAACTCTAAACCCCAGACTAATCCCCAGACTGTTCTGCCATTGCCCCAGACGCATACGTGCGCTTAGACCATAAACACACTGACTCTTATATGTAAGTCACGCACACAAATTCTTATTCTCACTCATTCTCTTTCACACACATTTCGCAATGGCATTAATATATATTTGGAAAGAAAGCACACAGTTGGATATCTGACTGAAAGGGAAGCGTCGTTCAACAGGTGGGTTTTTTCGTGCTATTCCCGAAGCAAAACAAATGCGGTAAATAAAACAAGACAGAACAATTATAATGATACAGAAAATCATTATGTTTTATTCCGTGTCTGTGTGTGTTTATGTGAACTAGTGTTATAGTCTTATAGTCTTTAGTCTATAGTCTAAGCAAAGCAAACAACAACCCTTAATCTGCTAAATTCTGTCTTAATTTTTTCCAACTGTATGTGTCTAGGTTTGGCTTTATTTGTGAAGAGCAGATTTTAACTCTATCCTCACAAATAGTATAAAACAAGTAGTTGAAGTTGTTCATAAATAAGCCAAAACTTTTTTTCTTTACATCTAATAATCTAACAACAGTGTGATGATGTTTGTGATGATTAAGTGAAGTGGAGATTATATTAAATAGCATTTTCTTATGAAAACCATTGCATATATTGCATGATTTTTCAGGTCTGTGTGTGCGTGCACGCGCGTGTTTACTAGACTGTACAAACCCTCCAAGCATGCTTGTTTATCTTAAAACAGAGACGGTGGGGTGGACTGAATGGTTTGTATATTGTGCAGTTTCACAAACTGTAAATACAATTATTTGCATGAGTTGTTTAGGTCTTAGCAGAAAGTTTTGTTGTAAACACATTAGTAAATTTTCACTTGTAATCCTCTCATTGCTCAACGTGTATCACAAGAGCTCCAAAATACACAGTTTCAAAACGATGGTATCAAGTGTTGAAGTTTTGTAATCTTTTTAATTTAACAATAATATTTTATTACTTAGTTTAGAGGTGTAATGCGTGTCAGAGGACAGCAAGTGTTTACATTCATACGTAAGAAAGAGTACTTGTGTACACAAGATGCGTTGTGTGTTTTTGCGTTTCACACAGAATTAAGAGATAGTGGAAGGGATTTAACGTGTGTTTGTGTTTTAACGCAGTCTGTATGTATGTGCATTTGTGTGTTTACATGTGAGAAAGCTTCTCTGACATGCACTTCTTTAGCAGATTTACAGGTCTTAAATAAGAACAGGGCCATTCACAGACAGCCTATCTTGGGTTATACATTGACAGGTCATGATGACCTTAATCCTCAATGGACTGTCTCAATGGACACTTTCACTTTCAACATTATGTAAACTAATATAAATACAGCTTCGGAAAAAATTAAGAGACCATCCAACATTTCCATTTCATCAGCATTGTTGAATTTCATACATAAAGTCATCCAACAGCAATGTGAAAGACTGACAGCATGACAAAAAACAGAGCATCATTTCGGTTATTTTGACCTGTTCCTCCAGTTTTCATTCAAATGCATGCAAATATTTGAAAATTTGGGAGAAATATTGTTAGTAGTTCAAAGAATGAAACAAAAACGATCATTTTCACATAAACACCTATAAATAGCGAATAACAAATAGCAATAATTGTGAGATTGGTCTCCTAATTTTTCAGCAGCTGCATTTTAATGCACAGTTGCTTTTTTAACCTGACAGTGAGAGAGATGGTCTTGAAGTTGATCTTCTGTCATCTGCCATTATGGAGGATTCTAATGTTCTGTCACCTTCTGTCTGCATTCAGCTGGAGCTCTGTAATGGGTATAAACATAAAGAAACCACACACATGTAAAACACACAAAAACATGCGTTCATGCTTACTTACAGAAATGAGCGAAATGTTCTGCGGGTGAATACAATTCCAAAAATATTTCTGATTCATTGAGCAGATGCATTAATTCACTAAGAGAGCATTTAACATTTTTGTCTAAATGACAGCCGGTGAATGTGACGGGGGTCACAGTGAGTTTGTGACGGTCAGAGAGAACAGCATGAGGGGAACTCTCATCACCAACCTCAGCTTCTCTGCTGATCCATCGACCAATCACATAAAGTTAAGACTTTCCGGGAAGGATTCTGATTGGTTCTATCTGGAGGGGAAAACCGTACGACTGAACTCGTCGTCAAACAGGATTCTTGATCGAGAGGTGACAAAAACAGCATGAACGAAAACTACAAACACAGTAACCTTTTTTAATATGCTTTCTCTTTTCATTTGGCCTGTTTTTATATTTCTTGTCAGGTGCACGACTCGGTTTTAACAGCAACTGTAAAGTGTTATGAACACGAGACCTTACAAGTAAGTGCAGCTTAATTCGACCAAATACATAAAGGCTTGAATCGCCTACAAATGTGTGATTGTTGTCAGGCTGAACACCGGGTCGTGGTGGAGGTGTTGAACGAGAATGACAACAGGCCAGAGTTCCTACAGAGCTCAGTACAGCCTGTGGAGATCAGTGAGGTACAGAACGTTTGGTACGTGATGCATGCATTTTAAATCTGCTTTGACTGTTGTTTAAAGTTTTTTGCATTGGTTTGTTTAGCTGACAGCAGTGAACGCTGTAGCGTTTACAGTCCAGGCCACAGATGCTGATGGAGACACGCTCACATACATCATTGACGAAATATCTGTGAGTCGACAAAACCTACCTACTGTACAGGAATAATCTTCTTATGTGCTTTTCTAACATTTCAAATACTTTTCAATTATTTGTATATTTCGGGAAAAGCAGATAAACTAAATGCAAAAGACTACTTATAGGAGTCATATGACACTGCTAAAACGAATTTTATCGTTTGTTTTAGAATACACGATTTAAGGTTCAAAAACGCTGTATTTTCCACATACTGTGCATGTTTGTATCTCCTCTTTGCGCCGCCTCTCTGAAACGCGCAGTTTTTTTACAAAGCGAGGTGTGCTATGATTGGCCAGTTAACCAGTGTTAACTGGTTTAACTGGTGATTGGTGGAATACTGCAAGCGTGTGATGGAAATGTAACGCCTCTTACCATATTTGGAACATCAGGTTCCTCTTCAATTGTACTGACAGGTACGCCCACCTTCCTTGCGTATACATTTGGGCGGTCTTAGTCAAATCATACCATGAACTGACGTAGATTTGTTGGGGGTGTGGTTACACGAGGCATTTCAGGCAGGTCTGGGTGAGTTTTTAGATAGAATGCATCTTTTGTTCCGACACTTTAATTTTTGCAATTTTACGTGTCTAATACATGCATGGGCAACTTATAACACACAAAAGGCACAGAAAAACACGTATTCGCGCCATGTGACCCCTTTAATTACTCAAAAAGACTGCCAGAAATTCTTTGTTAAATACATGATAACAACCAAGTGTGAACATGTTTGTACATTTCAGCCTGACGCCGCTTATTTTCGTGTGGACTTGCCCAACAGCGGCAGAGTGATTCTCAACAAATCACTGGACTATGAAAGCAAAACTCATCTGCAGCTCACTCTTTATGTCGTGGTATCTCACACACAGAAACTATTGTGTTTGTGGAAGTAATGGGATAGTGAACATCTTTGGAACATGCCTGAGTGTTTATGTTGGTTTAGGAGTCGAACACCAAGGATCACTACAATACGACAGCCACATTAATCATCAACATAACAGATGGAGATGACCAATACCCACAATTCCAGCCGTGTATTCTCCTCTCAGCCAAACACAGCAGCCGTATATGTGCCAATCCTGTGTACACTGCCAACATCACCGAGAATGACCAGGTAAACCTATGAATATGTAAAATAATATAATGTCCAAATGTGCATATTTTTGGAGGATCGATGTACAGAAATGCAAAATAATATACATAACTATGTCTTCAGAGGTGTATAAAGACCTTACGTAATAAAGCCTTTTGTTTTTTTACCTTAGAATGGGCTATTTCTATCTATATACACGGCGGGTCCCCTTGCATGGAATTCGCCATGTTGTTTCTACAGTAGCCCTAAACGGACAAACTGCTCTACAGAACGCGTTTCATAAATACATTATCTCTTGCAGTAAAGAAGCAAAAACGTGACGACATCTTAGTCCTGCATTAGCCACGTAGTGCTTCGAATGGGAGGGGTGGAGATAGCTGCTGGTTGCAGTTCGCAGTCTCACCGCTAGATGCCGCTAAACTTCATACACTGGACCTATAAAACAAGACATTTTTAAATTGTGAATAAATTGAATAACATTTCTATAACATTAACAATGTACATACAGAACACATATGATCGACTATGCTCACTTATCCTATAGTTGCATTGTTAGTCCATAGACAAAATCAGATTTTTACATTTTACATTCAAATTTGTCTAAGCCAATAATAAACAGGCAGGTTATATTACACTCTTAAAGGGATAGTTCCCTCAAAAATAAAATTCTGTTTTTATTTACTCCCTCAGGTTGTTCCAAACCTGTATAAATTTCTTTGTTCTGCTAAACACAAAGAAAGATATTTGCAAGAATGTCCGTAACCAAACAGATCGTATCCCATTTACTGCCATAGTAGGGAAAATAAATACTAAGGAAGTCAATGGGGGATGAGATCTGTTTGGTTACAAGAATTCTTCCAAATATTCCTTTGTGTTTAGCAGAACAAATAAATGTATACAGATTTGGAACAACTTGAGGGTGAGTAAATAGGATTTTCATGTTTGGGTGAACTGTTTCTTTAAAAATAAAGGTGCTTCAAAGGGTTCTTCGATGCCATATAAGAACCTTTTTCGTCTAATTGGTTCCATAAAGAACCGTTAACATCTGAAGAACCTTTCTGTTTCACAAAAAAAGGTTCTTTGTGGCAAAAAAAAGGTTCTTCAGATGATAAAAAAAGTAAGAACAAGATGGCTCTTTAGTCGAAGAACCTTTGACTAAATGGTTCTTTGTGAAAACAAAAATGTTTTACCTGCAATGTCTGCATCGATCCTGTAAGTTTTCTTCTTTATGGATTTCATCTTTATCATTTAGGACATTGTCTTGGACTTTTTCCCGGGTCCGATTCAAGCTGTTGATGGTGACAAGGCTCTGAGAACGACACTGACCTATGCCATCCTTTCAGGTACATCATCTGCCACTAAACTTCTTTTTCTGTGTTAATAAAGTTGTGTGTGTGTGTGTGTGTGTGTGTGTGTGTACCCACTTAACTAGAATTTGGAGACCAATTTGTACCCAAAAGTGAGCAAAACCCATTCAATTTGAGCAAAACTTCTCTTTGGGAATGTCCTCATTTGTAAAAAAATATATAAATGTACTGTATAAAAATACAGTAAACAAAGTTTTTTCAAACTTTCAAAATTGAAATAAGATTATTTTATGGTTAGGTTATAGTATTTATAACGAACTCTGTATAAGAACAATAGAAGTGTGCGGAATGTCCTCATTCAGATAAGTAAATATAAGTAAACGTGTGTGTTGTAACGCAGGGGCGGATAATGGGAGATTTGTCATTGACAGTCATTCTGGAGAGGTGAGGCTAACCAGACGCGTGGACAACCGACTGCTGACCCCGACATTCAGACTGCGTGTCATGGTGAAGTAGTTTTGGTCGAATATCATTATTTTCCTATAAAAATACAGTATATGTGTTATAAGCTGAAATAACTTTTATCTATAATAAAAAGTAGGGCTATTTGTTTGAAAACATTCTTATTTTTGTTTAGGCCGCTCAGGTGGACGACCTTCTCAAGTACGCGGTTGCCACGGTTCTTGTGAGGGTTCTAGCAGAGAACAGATATCCGCCCCAGTTCAATCGCTCAGCGTACCGTGGGTTTGTGAGGGAGAGCACAAGCCCCGCCTCTCTCGTCATGACATACGGCAACACATTACTCACACTGCAGGCCGTGGATCAGGACTTCAGCGATGTACGTGACTCAACGATACAAACCACAAACATTCCATACAACCACAACACTAACATTGTAGTGTCGACATCGAACATCAGTTTGACATTATTGCTTAAATTAAGATTGATTCTTAAGCATTAGACGCTGATTTTGTCTGTTTGTGTGGACTTAAGGTCTTCAATCCCAGACTTCAGTATTCTCTAAAGTCAGAAAACAGCTCTCGGCTGTTTTACATTACACAAGAGGGACTACTCATCGCCAGATCCAACCAGCTACATCCCAACCACAAATACTTTCTGGAGGTATGAGAGTACAATCAAGATTACATTAATAAAAAAACACTATAGGAAAATCTAAAGTTACCAAAAGTGAATTGTGGTTACTATAGCAAAACCATGATTTAACCATTTGTAGTAAAACTGTGGTTATACAAATGGTAATCAATTCACCCAAAAACATGGTTACTATAATAAATCCAATAATATTTTCTGTAAGAGACGTTAATCAGTACAATAGTCTACTACTGCTAGAAACTGACATTTGTGTTGCAGGTTGTAGCCACTGATCTAGAGTCAGGGGATACTGTTTACGCCTCATTACAAGTGGGTGTTCTTCAGAAAGGCCAGCCAGGTACCAGTATCTCTAAACATGGACTGAAAATAAACATTCTTTACAAAATATATAAAATAATTTATGAAACGTCATAATTGGAAATATTCATATTTTTGCTTGAGCCAAACAAAGACACATTGAAAAAAATTATTATGTGCTTTAGTAGATTTTATGAAAATAAATTATTAAAATATGCTTAATATAATTATGTTCATTTCAATATGAAAGTAAGTGATCCGTGAAGTTTGAGTTAGACACATGCGTAATTTTTTTGTTTACTTTAACATTTACTTGATATTTGAACAAAAACTAAATGTATTTAATAAGTAGAGTTTACTTTATTCTGGTTAGTAAGTTGTACTTGAATTATAGCAGCAAATTTTACTTAATAAAATCCTCGTAACAATTTGCATGAAATTTTCATAAGTAAATTCTAAAATTTATTTATTCAGTGCATTAATCCAGAAAATTACAATGAGACACACGCAATAATGCACATTTTGGTCTAATAAATAAATAATCAATTCATTATTCGTTTTAGTTCCTCATGGTCCTTTAGGGGCAGGGCCTCCTGATGATATTGAGACAGTGGGCAGGACAGAGGGCGTGGCAGGGGTGTGTCTTATCTTACTGGCCATTGCCCTATTCATGCTGGCGTGGTGCTTAAGGACGAGACGGGACCCTGCCATACGTGCCAGTGTGGCAGAGAGCAAACATCCTAATGTGGTGAGAGAAAATATTACATTTGTATTCTTTTTTATTTTAGTAAACATTTAAAATGCTGCTGGACCCACAAAATACACATTATACTGTATGTTTGAAATAGTTCAAAATGAAGTTTAAAGTTCATCTAGTCTTTGGCTAATGAATCTTCTTATTGAATTTGTTTACATTTGCAAACATTCTGTGTCCAGACCCTGAAATGGTTTCAGCTGGTGAGTTGGTGCCTTCCGTTTATCACCCTATAGTGAAACCTTTACTGTATTTTCAGATAAAACAACAACAACGTACGTTGTTAATTTGTTTCTTAATTCACATAGTAACACAAGTCACATCCAACATTTGGCTTTTGTTAGAACACATCACACTGCAAAAAATTATATTCCCATTCAGTTTTTTGTTTTGTTTCACAATTTTTTTTAATTTATGTTTAAATCACGAAAAAGTCCACATGAAAAAAATTATGTAGTATATTATTCTGGTAGTACTATGTTAACTCGATAAGCTGCAGTGAATACTGTAGTATATTTTAATATTTACTCTAGTATGGTTCATATAGTATCAAGGAATTTTACTACAGTTTATTATAGTACTGTACTAAAGTATTTTTTCATGATAGATAATGTTGCTTTTCACTTTGAATGACATTATTTCTCTGAAAGCAAGATAACAAAATCACATGTACACTTTTTGTTTTTCAAGTAAATATATCTTGTTTTAAGGGTGTTTAATTGTGTTTGAAAACAAGACTAAAAACTGAAAATATGAAGAATATTAACTTTTTTTTGCAGTGCACCTGTGGTTTTAGATGAGACCAAACCAGAGATGCGATGTGGTTCTGTAGTAAAGTGTTGTGTATTGTTGATTTGATTGACCACGTGTAAAATGTTAGAGTAAAAGCTGCTGTCCTTTAACAGTTAACCGATGTGTTTGTTTGCTGACACTCCTAACACAAACTGAGTAAATTTGTCCTTTCAGATAATGGAAACCGTGGCCTCTGATTTATTTAAAGAAATGCAGTCGCAACTCTATTTCTGGCCCTTTAAAATTAAAGATAAATTTGAGGTTGATAAGAATGTAGTACAAACATCTTGCCTCAGACTCAAGATTAACACCAAAATCTGATTGTCGTTTGATACACAAACAAGTCACAAACTCACCGTATAGTGTTTCTCTTTGACAGGTGAACCACGGGAGGCCGATGCCCCTAGTGGACGAATCGTTCTATCACAATGAGGCTTTCAGTGGGTACGACAGCTCCACATCACCTTTTTATGGCAAACAGGGCATCTACACCAAAACAGAGGAACCACTAGCATCATCTGTGAACTTACCATCAGTTACCCTAAACATGCCTCACATGGATCCGGGATCTCCAGCGCCACGGCCCAACGGAGGGCCAGCGAACAGATCCAGCTGTAAAACTGTGTCGTTTGGTGATTTCGTTACGGTCCTAGAATGTCATACGGAGAGTGGGGTGGAAGAAAATACAGAAGCTAAAGCATCACTCCAAACAGAGAAAGAGATCTGCACTGATTTAGAGATACAAGTAAATACTGGTTCAGGTATCACAAAAGATGAAAGCCTAACAGGATTTAACACAGAATCACATAGAATCGCAGATTGTGACAAGTCAGAATCAGAGATGTTTAAGGCACGATTAAAAAGAGCCATCACAGACCATGACACAATATCAAGTGACCCAATAGAAGTAGAAACTGGTGTGCAAGTCCGTACAAACCCTGAGGATATAACAAACCAACATACAACAAATCTGGAGATGCAGAGCTCTACCAAAAAAGTGGTTTCTGAAGAGTTACGAGAAGGAGTTTTACATCACGATCCACAAAAAAACGATACAGCCACACAAAGCTTAATGTCACAAGATGTCACGCAAGCAGAATCTCCAGTTTCAAAAGACCTACATTGAAGAGACAGTTCACCCAAAAATAAAAAGTTCTTGGCCACCATTAACTACCATAGTAGAAAAAATTACTATGGTACTCAAAAGTGTCCCAGAAGTTACTGTTTGCTTTCCTACATTCGTGTTGAACAGAACAAAGAAATGTATAAAGCAATTTTCCTACTATAGTAATTAATAGCGGCCAAGAACTGTTTGGTTACACGCATTTTTCCAAATAACATTCTCTGCGTTCATGAGAACAAAGACATTTATCCAGGTTTGGAACAACTTGAGGGTGAGTAAATGATGACAGAATTTTCATTTTGGGGTGAACCGTTCCTTTGAGTACAAAAGCACATTTGTGCTTTCTTTGTATTGAAAACTGCACAGTAAAATGTACAGTACAAATCCCAATGTAAAAAAAAAAGACTGATGATAAACAATAAAACAGAAGAAAAAAAATAGTGGTTGTTAAACTGTTGACACCATTAGCTCACTTTGCAGTTATTTTGGTAGTTATTAGAACGACTGAAGTCAATTTCTAAGACAAATATGGAAACACAAGCAAGGTCTCAGAAGCATTTTGGGAAAAAACTAAAATCTAGTCAACTTCAAGACCTCCCTCTAGTGGACCCAAAACATGTTTTACATCAAGCAATTTAACAATACAAGAAATGAAAGCTGAAAGCTGATGGTTTTATTCAATTTTATTGAGAAAACAAATTCTCAGCTATAAGGCAGTTATTTAGAATGCCTGACCAGAGCACAGTGAATACAGTTCACATTCATTTATTTTATAGACACGGATAAACACAGGCTATAAAGTAAAGTTAAGAGAGGTGTTTGTGTTCAGTCATGTACAAACTACAGCGAAGAAACATAAATACATTTGTTAAAGCAGTTTTGTGTTAAGGGCAAGGCACTTGAGGAAAGAAGGTTTATTAATTCAGTCTTACAAAAACGTAATAAAAGTTTCACCTATTAAGTAGTCGAACAGTTTCTACTATGATGCTTAATTGCTTGACATGCAGTTGCTGTGTTGACGCGCACAGATCAGGACGGCTGAGCAGAACGGTATGCTGATCCTGGATCAGCTTTTATCTGTCTTTGCATTTAAAGTCAACTGGATGCAGAATAAAAAAGTCATTCTCAACATAACGCTTAGTGTGAATATACAAAAATCGACATATAGTGGTTGCAGAAACTATTTAGAATTCTTTTAATGTGCAAAGTGGTAACTGCAGTGTAAAATCCACCCATAGAGTCGCTGTATAACTGCTCGATGATGCTATTTGACAAAGTTCTACATGGCAGTTCACAATGCGACCGGAACACCATGTCATATCAGTGCATTTGAAAACGCATCGTAATCCATCGGCTATGAGCGAAAGACGTCACGAAGAGGCAAGAAAACTGGATTTGATCGATTCGCAGTATAAAAACAGAAATGTTCATAAACACAGCAATAACTTGTTTCACAACAGGTGTAGGATACTTGAAATCATAAAATAAATTATCGTCCGTTTTGCATTCTTCAAGTGTGAAGCTTCTGAAATTAAAACTCATCGTGCCGGACTAGAGCCTCACCAAAATCTGTTGCCTGGCTCCCAACAAATAAGTCATATTTGTCCACAATTTCTTGCTTTGTGAGACGTCCGTCCTGTCATTAACAACAAAAAAGCAGTTATATTTTTATTATAAGGTTTTACCTCCATCAGCCCATAAATGAAATCGGTTCAATTAATGAATCAAATTCAGCCTTCTATTACATTGAAAGTTCACCAAGAAAAGTGGTTAAGGATTATATTACATCCACTGAAACTAATGTATTTATCTAAAAAAATGGCCTCAGGAAAAGTAATTCTGTCATGAATTACTCGCCCTCAAGTTGATCCAAACCTGTATAAATTTCTTTGTTTGGTTAAACACAAAGAAAGATATTTGGAATAATGTTAGCAACTAAGATTTCTGGGGCACCATTGACTACCATAGTAGAGAAAAAAAATTGTATTTTTTTGTGTTCTGTTGAACACAAAAGAAGATTTTTTGAAGAATGTAGGGAAACAAACAGTTCTGGGGCACCAAACTTTTTCAATAGCGCTTTTCACAATGTTCCTACTATGGTAGTCAATGGTGCCCCAGAAATCTCACTTGCTCACATTTTTCTAAATAGCTTTCTTTGTGTTTAACAGAACAAAGCAATTTATACAGGTTTGTAAGAACTTGAGGTTAAATAATTCATGACATAATTTTTTATTTTTGAGTGAACTACCCCTTTAAAGTCAAGATGGCAGATGATGAATGAGTCTTTACCTTGTCGGCATCAGACTCATACAGCAGGTGTTTGGCTTCTGCCTCCGCGTGGTCGTAGTCGGAGGGAAGGATCCAGTCACGGGTCTCCTCCTTATCCATGCGGCCATCTTTGTTTTTGTCCCTGAAGTCTGTGAACTGTTCTCTTTCGGTTTTCACCCACTCTGGCTCCAGTGAGTCTCCATCCAGACTGTACATATCCCCTGAAATACACGCACAGCAAAACAAAAGTGAGACAAAGCAATACACACGGCTGAAACAGAACTGAACAATAAGACACACCTCCACGGTGCTTTCTTTTTCTAACTTACCAATATATTCATTCAAGTCGATGAAACCATCTCCGTTTTTATCAATGTCTTCCATCGTCTCCTGCATGTCAAAAACAAATTTAAGTAATCATTAAAGGTTATATCACATCCCGTATGCCACAGATTAATTTTAGGCAACTAAAAGACCCAACACTGTACGTGTGACTGTCCACACGTACCAGCACTACAATGTCCTTCATGTAGTCAAACTCCTCTGGGTGTAGAAACGCTGTTAACTCTTCCTTATTGGCTCTCAAGTCGCCGTCATGGTCGGCCAATTTAAAACGGCGCTCGTCTCTATTCATCATCTGCCTGTAGTTGAAACCATCCTCAGGGTCAGCCTCATCTGAACACACAAATCAGCACATATCATATACAGTATATATATACTGTATACTAATATAATTCATATACATTAGAATTAGTCAGCCTATATTTTACATAATAAAAAAACAAATGTATAGTATAATGCAATGCAAGTCGTTTTGGATAAAAGCGTCTGCCAAATGCAAATGTAATGCATACACAAATACATTAACATTAGTTTGCCTATATAGCAAATGCACTTAGATACATCTGCCTATACATATCATACCTAAACATTCACATTATTCTGTTTATACATTATATATAATAAACATGCATTAGACAGCCTATATAACACATAAATATACATACATATACATAAGCCTATATTATACGCATGTCTCCTAAGTGATCACAATGAACATACCGAGGATGTAGCCGTAAGTGGCATTCTTGTATTCCTCCCAGGAAACGAAAGAGTCTGAGTTAAGATCGTGAGCCTGCCACTGCCGGTCCACATCTTCATAAATCCAACGCTTTTGAGCATGTTTAATCCACCGTTTCATCTCATCCATGGTAACAAACCCGTCATGATCAGCATCGATCTTTTCTACGATCATACTGTAGATTGAAAGAGCGAGAATCTTCATAATGAGCGGATGCTCTGATGAAACGGTAACAGTGCATTAAAACAAATCTATTCACTTTTTCATTGCTAGTTATTTTTAAAACATTAGAAGAATTTTAAAGCAAAGGTCATGCTGAGTCGAAGTTAGAAAAACAGACTCAGTGTAATGTTTCAATTTAATTGTTCTGATCAGCAATGATCAGGGATGATTATGATTATGTTTTTTACCCCAGTCTCTCTTTGCTCTCTTCCGGAGTGAGCTGGTCAAACGTCTTGGACTCTTCTTGACCAAGAAAAGCCTCATGGTCGTAATCAAAGTTCTCTTCATCATCATGCTCCTTGTTGCTTAGCGGGGCGTCCTGATGAACACGGTCCTTCTTCTCCATGGGTTTGCAGGACGACTGGAGAACGCAGAGAGCGACAAACAACAATATCGGCCACAGATCCATCTTCTTGCACAGAATTATATTCACTGTAAAAAGAAATAAATACACAAAATGTATTGTTACAAGTGAGGATTTTCCCATCTTGCACAATGGTAAGCAAACACACAGACAGCACCTTAGGTGTGCAATCTGTGCATATAGGCTTTTATACTAATGCTTTGAATAGAAGTGATGAATTAAATGGTTAAAATTCATAACAGCATCTCCCATTTCACTTTAAAGAAAATGAACTGATTAAAATGACATGACATTTCCAAACATATGAATGTTACTCTGCGTTAAGTAATAATTTAACAATGAACATATAATAAAAAATAATATACATAATGGGGCTGTCACAATGATTAAATAATCGTCTCATCGCAATTATTTCACATAACCGCAATTATTGTGAGTGAGTCCTTAGAAAACAAGGTTGATCTGCAGTATCTGCAGCATTTTACATCCACTATCCTTGATCTACACTCTTTGTTATATTCAATTGACATTTCTACATCATTTGAGTTGTGTTAGCTTTGTATTTTTTGTTGATTTTTGTTTCCAGACTTAGATCCCAGATCTTAAAAATTACCATGGTTTAACTATAGTTACCATCGTTTTTAGGTATATTTGTAGTAAAACGATAACTACACATTTTTATAGTCTCAATACAATAACTACACTTTAACCATGGTATTTGTTCAACTATGGTAGCACAAATGGCAGTAAAACTGTCAAATAAACATGGTTACAATACCTTTACTATAATAAAACCATGTTTAACTTTCCTAAGACATACTGCATCTACAATAGCAATTAATTATAAGCATACTCACATACCTAGGTATGGTATTTCAAAGTAATTTAAAGAATAAGGTATTACAATGGTACATGTAAAACGGTATTGTTAAAAAAGGAGCTGTTATTGCAAGACTAATGAACATTACTGTACATAAAGTTAATTAAAGAAATAACACTTTTATCAAATACATGATAAAATACATTATTATATTTAAATACTGCCCTTACCACTAAGGCATGCAAACATCTGACTTCAACTTAACTCCTTTAAAATTATAAAGGCTAATGTGAATGCATTTTCTTTTCAGACAACACAAATATAAAACTGAGAACTAAAACGGATAATTTTACAATACACAGGTGAATATTTTATTGCAACTTCACCTACCGACTTTTCTACTTTTCACGCCGCCCGGTTGGTCTCGGAAACTCCGGATGCTAAACTGGAGTTAGAGGCTGTTTCTCCGGCGCAACCGACCAATCAGAGAGGACTCAAACATCAACCCCGCCCCTGGTGACGTCGCTTGTGCCGCTCCGCGATTGGTCCACTTCAGTCTAAACGTGATTATGTCATTGGAATAGAACTGCCACGTCCGCAAGGATCGTAGTATTTACAGACTAGTTAACAAATATAACGTTTTTATTCAGACCTCTTGCTACGAGCACACGAGATTTTAATAAAATATCACGTTTTACTTTTGAAGAACACGAGGGATGGTACATAAACATGACACAGTATTCAAAATTAATTTAAAATAAACAAAAAAACATAACAAACCCAAACAAATGTTAGACCATTTCAACTGTATTCGCTTTTCTGAATATTTTTTAAATTACTTTTGCTCTCAAACCTATTTAAGGCTATGAAGTCAGTTCACACCAGAAAATGTGCAATTTGGTTGTTTTAACCATTCAAAACATACAAAGCGTTTTAAATAATTTTTCACAAGCTTTACCAACTTGGAACTAGTGCCAGTTGTTTCATAAAATGTTTTTGTAAAAATTCTGTCTTTTTGTGTTTTTGCATTTGGCATTAAATGGCACAGTCGTCGAATTTTTTTCCTGTTAAAATAATTGCTCTTATCAGCGTTAAATATCCATCTATAAGCCATTTCTTGGTTTATTTTACAGTAAGCGTGACTGCATTTCATTGGCTCTGTACTTGAACTCTGTTCAAGCTTTAAGCTTTACAACTCTTGACACACTTTAAAAGTATCGGCTCATTTCAGTATAAAGGATTATATTCGGTTGGTCAAGATCACAAAAAGCCTGTCAGGATGATCAATATACTAACACAAAACACTAAATGTTTTTTATTTTGCTTATCCCACAGCTTTTTATTGAAATAATAAACTAACATGAAATGAAGTTAAAATCATTTTAATCATGCACAACGAAATTGTCTGCAGAATGTTGATTGAGCAATGATTGACCAATTACAAAATTAGTATTTCTGCCACATTATGAAACAAAACGTCATGAACAGGAATGTTCAGGAATAAACTTTGACCTCATATTTGGTAAAGCAGTGGAATGTCCTCGATTGCTAATAACCTCATTTTAAAGCTTTTTAGTCGAGACCTTGAATTCACCGAAACTCTAAATCCCAACATGATCAGGTTTAAGATATGTCAGTTGGTTCGACATTCTGATCTTGGTTATTCTCATGACCTGGATTCTATTTGAAAAGCGCTGGAATAAATTTCCTGGAGTTTACCCATTCCTAGAAGCCCAGTTTTGTAACAAGAATTTTATGTTAAGAATTTGTACCAAGTCAAGAAAACCACAAACCCTGTTAACCCTTCCTTTGCTTAGAAGTTTAAACCATTTTGAACTCAAGTCTTTTGTTATCTCTGTTGATGTTTGACTCATCTGTTATGTGAACTACAGGCTCAGCCAGAAGTGTACTTTGTGGCAATTACACTTGGTACAGAAATGACACACTTCACTTTAAAAGTATCGGCTCATTTCAGAGCGGAATGTCTTAAGTGTAATGGAAACAAAGAAAGAACAGAACAAAACTCAGATTAAAAGAATTTATAGTAGGAATATACAAAACAGTTTTAAATTCTGCAAACATCAGCAGAAAATTGAAGAAGCACTGACACAGCGAGTATTCACAAAAACAATGACTCGGTGATTAGGCAACGGCGCTCATACACACGTGTTGTATATTTATTGCTTTCGTTTTCCGTTTTCGTTACGCCGGCATGTTTCGGTTGGATCATCAGACCACACAGAGTTTTGTATGGAGTGTCAGGTGGCTTGTAGCTGTGCTTCCTGGGAAACTGGTGGAACAGCAAGGGACAGAACCTCTGATTTGGGGGTCAGGGAAGCAAAAAGTGTGTCCAGGATTCCCAGCACCTGCAGCAGTTCCTGCTGAAGTTCAGCTTCTCGACCCAACAGCTCCATCAGACGCTGAAGCAACCTCTCGACGACAGGTGACTGTGGAATTACCTGCTGATAAAGATCTACACACACACACTTTCATAGTAAGCAAACCTTACAAAGGAATGACACTAAGAAGTTTGCAACCAACTTCTTCAAATGTATGTGTGGCAATTCGAAACTCACCAAGAAGCATATCTCCTACTGCAAGCAGCTGACGAGAAAAGCGTGGGTCAGTGATGTGCCTGAAGAACAGGAACACAGAACATTTCACCTCTTTTCTAAATCTTTTCTATATCATCAGTATAAAGGATTATATTCGGCTGGTCAAGATCACAAAAAGCCTGGCAGGATGATCAATATACTAACACGAAACACTAAATGTTTTTTATTTTGCTTATCACACAGCTTTTTATTGAAATAATAAACTAACATGAAATGAAGTTAAAATCATTTTAATCATGCACGACGAAATTGTCTGCAGAATGTTCATTGAGCAATGATTGACCAATTACAAAATTAGTATTTCTGCCACATTATGAAACAAAAGGTCATGAACAGGAATGTTCAGGAATAAACTTTGACCTCATATTTGGTAAAGCAGTGGAATGTCCTCGATTGCTAATAACCTCATTTTAAAGCTTTTTAGTCGAGACCTTGAATTCACCGAAACTCTAAATCCCAACATGATCATGTTTATGTCAGTTGGTTTGACATTCTGATCTGGGTTATTCTCATGACCTGGATTCTATTTGAAAAGCGCTCGAATAAATTACCCATTCCTAGAAGCCCAGTTTTGTAACAAGAATTTTATGTTAAGAATTTGTACCAAGTCAAGAAAACCTCAAACCCTGTTTTTTAACCCTTCCTTTGCTTAGAAGTTTAAACCATTTTTGAACTCAAGTCTTTTGTAATCTCTGTTGATGAGACTGCAATGCGGGGCATGTTGTCACAAACGTCAACGTGTTGTAAATTATCTTTTTACCTGGACAATAACTACATGTTTTAAATGACCTTTTTGTAGTCAAAACTGTAAAAACTGACTTGACAATCATACCCTAAGACATATTTACTTAAGTCAAAAATGACAACGAGCTCTGGTGGTGTAAAATCCCAACAGAGCGTCTGAGTCTGTCTGTGTGTGTTACATACTTCAGAAGAAAGTTGATTATTTTGGTTAAGCTCTCTTCATCTCGTCCGGCGAGAGCGTTCTTCAGAGTTCCTCTGCGGCTCAACTCCATGATCACTGCTACAAGCACGTCTGGTTTACTGCTGCGTGTCCACGTCTGCATTAACATGCACAAACACATACAAATATGTACGGACGCCTGCATCAGAAGCATTAGATCAAGATAACCACATCTAACTTTATCAATGTCAAAAGCAAGGGTTTACCTGCAGCGCTGTGTCCAGGGCTTTAGACACCTGAAAGCTTTTCAGCAGTTTGTCGTATTTCTGAAGATGCTGTTTAACTGGTTTACTGACCAAGAAATCATCCTAAATACGACACGGCAAGATAGACGTGACATAATAAATGCAAAATAAACTGGCATAATAAATAAAAAAGGTAATGCAAAGGAAATGAAATACCTGTTTAGGAGTGAAGTTCTTCCCCTTGACAAACACCCGGTACGCGGGGCCTCGTCGTCTTCGACCAATCATCGGCTCTTTGTTTTCTTTGTGTTTCCTGTGTCTGACACTCAACACTCCATTGGTCATCCCCACAGCAATGACCTCATCATCAGGCTAAAGGAGAACCAGAAAACCTATACAATTATAATCTAATAATGTGACCATCAATAATTTGGCCGTTTTTAACTTTAAAAGTGTATTTATACACATTTGACTAATACTAAAGTCATTGCACCAAACATACCGCGACAGCCAGGCTGAGTATAGACGCTGCAGAGTCAAAATTATGCACCACCTTATAGGAAGAGTTATACACTTTCACATGCCTGCGATAAAAAGCAAAAATACATTAAAAAAATGTTATGACAGCGACAAAAAACATGAACAACCAAAAATCCTTTTTGCTTCCTATGGCACACAGACGTGGACACATCCAGCTTACCTGTCCAGGGACCCCGTGAGCAGTCTGTTGTGTGTTGAGCTCAGACAGGCACACGTAACGGTTTTGTGGTGATTCTTAAGAGACACAAGCTGCTGTCCGCCTTTCAGAAGGTCCCAGATTTTTACGTAGCGCCCTCCTGTAACATACATATCCCACTTTTAAAGGAGTCGTTCACTTCAAAATTGGCCCCCATTGACTTTCCATAGTCATTTTTATTCCTACTATAGAAAGTCAATGAGGGCCAATTTAAAAGTGAACTACTCCTTTAACATAAGTGAAATATTTTAGAGCGGAACTCTGAAATGTCATTGGATAAGTCACGTTGGAAGCTTTAATTTACTATTACCTATTATTACCATTATTTACCAATAGTGGATTAAATGCTAAACTCATCACTAATAAGAGGAAAATGTTAGTGCTGTTCACCGGTGGACACCAGCAGGGCTTCTGAAGGGTACAGCAGTACACACTCCACAGGGTGACCGTGTTGCATAGTCATCACACTCCCCCCTGACCGCACGTCGAATACTTTCACCGTGTGATCATATGAACCTGCAAGAGAGATCAAGACAACTAATGTGAAAAACTACTGTACTGTAAAAACAGTCAACTTTATAAGTATGGCCGGTTATAGGTGATTGGTTGGCACGGGAGTTGAATGCTCTTACCAGAGTGCAAAAGGCCACAGTGTCCGTTAAAAGAGCATCATTTACATCTGTAGCACAAAGGGTTACCTGTGACAAACAACTCTGGGTTGAGTTGGCTAGGAACAGCCGTTCTGATATAGTCTGTGTGTTCGGTAAATGAGTTGAGCTCTGCGGCACTGGCAACATCCCAAAGACGACACGAGAGATCATCGGAACCAGACACCACGCGAAACCCATCCGACAGGAATGAGGTCGTACGTACCGCCCTGAAAAAGTAAGGAAGAGACATCTGACATGAGACCAGTGTAGATAGGTTAAAATATTCTTTGAATTTGGAAATTCAAGAGCTCAATGTACTATGAGAATATACTTTCAGACGTTACCTGCTTATTCAAATACACTTGATGAAAAACAGAAGTTTTGTACTTTCCCAGTTTACAGAGCTAAATGAACAGCTACAAAATACTCTCACAAACCATATACACATCTAACCTCCTGAAAGTTCAAATCATCCAAAATTATTGAGTGACATTTATACACTTTCTTTAACTCAATGATTTCATGTTGGGACATACTTGGTGTGTCCTGTGAACTGCCTAAGAGCCACTCGGCCGCTGACGTCAAACAGTCGGATGAGTCCCTCTTCACTTCCAGCCACTAACAGTTTGCCATCACCTCTGAAACGCCCTCCATACGCTGTATCCCGAAAACGCGTGAAGCTCCGAATGGGCTCTTGAGAATACGGTCCATATACCTGGATCTGATACAACACATGATGACATCAGCATACTGCATGTGTGACAGTTCTTAAAGCTGAACTGATAAATCAGTTCATGTACCTTTAAATGTATTTAGATGAAAGTATTTGCAAAACGAATAAATGTAAATATGACACTGTGTGTGTGATGGAGAGATAAGTAGACTCACTCTGGTTGAGGCTGTGACTGCATAATTGTGAGGTGGGAGAGGAGAGAAGTCGATTTTTGTAACGGCACCAAATTCCTTAATTTGTACAGCAGCCTGAAAGACAAAAGCAGACAATAAACACCACCACATCTCTAGCGACAGTGTGCCGCAGTGTTACATGCTAAACTTCATCAAAAGCCACAGTAAACATTTTCAGATTCTTGCATGTAAATATTAAACGTTTTTATGACCTAAAATAAATTGACAAACAACATTTTGTACATACAAGATAATACATTTAAACTAAGAAAAGTTCACATTTAGTTACATCCCAATATCATAAAAACATTACAGTTAGTCATTCCAACCTTATAATTTTTCCAGTACAGCGTATCCTCCGTCACTTTCTCTCCTAGTTTTGGACAGGTCTGAATTTTAGTGGGTCTGAATGAAGCCATCTCAGAGATGAGCTCTGGCTCTCAGCTGACAGTTCGTTCACTTTGAGCGCCTGCAAAACATTACTTGACTTTATCATTCATTACTTCATAAATGAAGACATTCAATAGAGTTGCGCTTTTCTTACAGTAAATAGAGTATTCGGATATAGAAATCAGAAGATCAACACATGCCACAAAATGAAAGATGGATACTAAGAGAGCTGCCACATGCAAGTGCATCTCTGAAACTCAACTCTTTCCCTTACATCTAGCGATAAATGCAGGAGTGTAGATTTACCAACTTCTATAAACGATCGCTATAAAATGTATCTTACCGTATTGTGAACCTCAAAATATTTTGACAGAATTGTTTTCGCTGTAGATTAAAATATGGAAAACATGGGCAAAAATCACGTTGTTGCTAGAGACATAAGGGGGCCGCCATTGTATGACGTCACGCTTGGTTTTCAACAAACTTTATTGAAATTCCTCAGCTTAACACGCGACCGCCAAGGTTTACAAACAGATAAAAAAGGTTTACAAACAGATCGATTTATAAATAAAAATTATAATCATTATTGCTTTATTTTTTATAATGTTGCCCAGACAGGTTTTTATTTTTTTATTTCCCGAAGACGTGTAAAACTTACACGATCAATACAAATTTCTTCAAAATAACACAAATACAATTGTTATTGTAGTAGATGTTCTTTTTTAAAAAATCAACCCAAATAAAATATTGATATAATTTTTAAATAATATTTGATTGTTTTTCTGTTTTCCTAATCGTGAATGAAGTTTCCTTATCAACCGCAAAAAATGTATTGTTGACTACACAATAATAAAGAAGAGGGGTTTTTATCTAAAAAAATACAATCGAATTTACAAATATTACAAAATGCATTCCAAATCTCTCAAGTATACTTTTATCATATAGCCTATCAATCACATAAAATTGAATTCTGTTTCAGATCATTGACTCCAGAAACCATACAATAATATACAAAATGGCAAAGAAAATAATCAAATAAAGTGTTTATATTGTATTTCACCGGATCATTTTAAACTAACAAAATGATGGTGCCATGCGTTTTCTGTAAAGTACCTTGAAGTACCACATAAAAGTTACATAATATAGTGTTTATTAAGGAACAACAAATTTAAATAAAAAAACAATAATATTTAATGAATAATAATTAGAAACCCTTCAGAATTTCTTTCTAAAAATGTGTACAAATTAATTTTCGACAAATTCACATGCAAACTGAATTTGTGAAAATTGTATGAAAAACATATGTAACACATATGAAAGAGTAAAAAACGAGAAGTGACTGGCACTATAGTTGGTCAGTATTAGGGACTGTTTGGAAGAAGGTGTTTTTCATGGCCGTGAGAGATATAGGTGAAGGGACTGGCCAACTCTGTCTTTCTAGAAATGAACAATAGGCTATTTAACTTTCCAGGATATGTGCCCCAGACCAGCATGAAACAGGAAGGTCAATTTAAGCATACTGTTTTAGAAAAATTAGTCAAAAAACATCACGTACCTATAGTACGTGTCCAGTTTTTCTTTGGTGCTTTCAAGATGTATCACGTATGGTTCTGGTCTGAGTTCCTCAAAAGGTGAAAGTGAACTTGCAGATGTAAGCTCAAAGGTTAGACTTTGCTGTAATTTTTACAGTTACAAAATGCCCAGTAAAATACTATAATCTTTTTCAGTGCTTTTGCTTTCTTTTTGTCTCCGTTTGTGTTAATCTGGAGTATCAGCATGCACTATGCGGGTAATGGTACAGAGGTGAGTAATTCAACACATAAGCTATTTTATAGGTAATGGGACATATAAAGTATATATATGAGCGATACATACATTGACTAATAAAGAGACAACATTCAGAGTAAAGTGTATTGCACTTTAAGTCTCCTATGGCGTCCATATCAAGTGTCACATGCAAAACCTGCAGTTAACATTTTAGCACTCTTGGTTCCATTGCCCCAAATTCAAGTTTTTTTTAATGGGGTAAATGAAATAAAGTATGTGGTTAACAAAACCTGTAAATATTTTCACATCTTATTATACGGCATACAACACACCAGCTCGCAATTGTTTAAAGCTTTACCTTATTTACTTATTAGGGAACACGTTATTTTTGACGTTAAGTTTGAAAGGGTTTTGAAGGCTTGGTGGTGTTGACATTGATGTTGAGCAACCGTGGTATAGTCTGTTTATGGGTAGTTGGCAAATTAATATGCACATGTGTCCTATGGAGTGATGGCAAAAATTAAGAAAAAACTAACAATAAAGATAAATCTCTCTATATTAATATTAATAACATAAAATTATGTAAAAAGTTTGTTTTCTAAATTTTGCCATGTCACACCATAGGACACGATTTATTCGTCAACTACTGTACCCATATATCTTCATGTTAGCTTTTTATTTCTGGCGATTGTATTTAGGTTTCATATATGTGGTATATACATGTTATACATCTCTTTCATACATGTGGTGTTAATTTGTAAAGATTATCCTGATAGACAAAGCATGTAAATGTCAAACCTTTGTTAATCACAGATCAAATTTTTTGCAATCTTTCAAATAAAAAAACATCATCCATGTGAGACTCTATTTTTCACACACAATTATTTTTATTAGGTTATTTGTGTGAAATGGTAAAAAATATTAACAGAAAGAAAATGTGCTATGTTTTGTCTGATTTAAAGAATAACACAAGTTTGGTTCATATTCCAACTAATTGTATAAACTGAATAAAGTTGGTGGTTTGAAGAAAATAAAAGAATATATTGATTGTTGTATTTTATGCTGTTGCATAAATTGTTAGCCTGTCTGTTCATCGACAGTTTAAATGAGAGAAAATCCATGACCTTTTCTCAAACATCTTCTTTTTGTTTCTCTTTAGATCATCTGTTTAGCAATGAACCGGTGCCAGTTCAACGCCACAACAGAGACAAGCCTAGAATGGATCTTGAAATCTTGAAACATCATCCTGGTGTGTTTTGTTGTAATAGATTTTGAACCAAAATATTGGCTGCATTTATAGTGTTCAACCTATTGTTAGATTATTCTTAAAGATACTGTTATATTGTTATGATTTCATCAGTTGTCATCAGGCATTGTTGTATCACATTGTTCAAAAAGCCATTATTAATGGATGTAACAAATAATAATGTACTGAATAAAAATATTGTTGTACATGGACGTATGTCACTTATTTTGAATTTATAAAATTTAACAGTATTCATGTAAACTAATCATAGAGATTATGTACTGCTAGTGGCACATATTGTAAAATAATATGAAATACAATTACTGTAAAATTATTATAAAGGAATGCATGTTTCAATACTATTTAGCAAGTTGTAATTGCAGTAAAGTTACTGTAGAGTTATAATACCGTGAAGCCAAATTTGTGGTAAGGGTTTTATACTATACAATGACATTACAGTATGGATATAATACTGTAAAAAGAAGTTGCAGTACAGTCATATTACTGTAAGGTACATATGCAGTTAAGCTGCTGTAAGGGGGCACTTACAGTAAGTCACTGGCAATAGTGCTGCCAGTGACTTACCGCAAAAATACAATGAAAAGTCTAACAGTGTAAAAACTTGACTATAGTAAATTGCCCTACCTCCCTAATCTTAGCAATATGTGCAATGGTAGTGAAGTGTGTCAAGGCAGATAAACGTGTCATTTTCATAGTAACACATAGACTTAAGGAAACCTCACTAGCAACCAAATTGTATTTACACCTAATGAGAAGGAAGTATTGCATCTCTGACGCAAAGGGGTCTGCCCGAGTGATGTCAGTCTGTTGCCCTTTATACATACACACTGCAAAACAGTTTTTTAGGCTATTATGCTCTCTCTCTCTCTCTCTCTCTCTCTCTCACTCATTCTCACATGCACAAGTTTAATAGTCATGCACAAAGACTTACAAAACGAAACCAAAATGAACATGTTTCCTGAAACCCAAAGAGCTTGCTCCCATACCACCCCGGTCATCAGACACATTTTCCCCTGATTAACATAAAGGGGTCATAAGGTTCAGATGATTTGCAAAGCAAAGCTGGTATAGAGGAACTGTCTTAACCACAGATAGTTATCACACCTCTTATCTTCTTTAACCACCTCGCGTTTGGTTTCTGTCACACGTTTATTTAAAGTCAACGTGAGATGAAAGGGAACATTCAGATAGTAAGTTGTAGACCAGTGAATGACCACATCGTATATTTAGAACAAAAAAACTAATAAGCACTATTCCAAATTATATGGAAGTAGGTGTTGTGAGAACACTACCAGTTATTTATGTTTATGCATAATTGAATTTGTCACACGTGTTTCCTGAAGTGTTGAAGCAAAATTCACTGAAGTCTGTGTGTAAAAATGTGCTATTATTATATTTCCTCTTACCTCCCTCTCTGTCATCATCGACTTCCTTATTTCTCTCTCTCCTAGTCTGAATATTGAAGTTTGTGGTTAAAAGTCTGGTTACCTTCTCCTGATTGATACGACTCAAGAAAGAATTTCTTCTATTTATTCCTTTAACTTCCACAAAGTGTCTGTCTTTCATAGGGTTAAATTAAATGACATAAAATATGAATATATAACAAAGTGCATGATGACAAAAACAAGACAGAGCTGTCACCAAAAATACCTTTCCCGCATTTTATTCACCTGAAGAAACCATTTTCAGAAAATGCCAAATGAAATATAAAAAACAACAGCAAAAGAAGATTTTAAAGCAAATATAAACTTACTCACTTGTGTGGATATCCTGACACTTACATAAGAGCTTTTTTTATTTGCCTAAGGTTGGGAATGGGAAATATAAAACCTTCCTGTCTGTAATTTCTGCACTTATCTACCAAAATAAATGAGCACTGCCCTGCCCTGTATATTTAATAACATACAGGGACATTGAAATCTTTATATCCAGGAATTTAGGTGTCCCTGTGGTGCTCAGCTCTCTTCTCTATACACTAAAAACTTCTAAGCTTTCAGAAATTGAAATTGAAATATACTTTATTGTCCTTAGTAAGGAAATTTGCAGTGGACTTCAATAGCTAAAACAATGTGTTTTGACTCCGACCTGATACAATAATACATAAAAAACACATACACACAATACATATACACATAATAAGACGTATACTGGTCCATGTTCAGCATCTCAGGGGGAATGTTTGAGAATTGTTAAACTTCACAGACATCATAGTGAGAATCATGCGTTTTACAAGCATCCTATTTCTGTTGCATTCAGCACTTTTCCAAATCTCTTCATTTGTGAATTTGACTTCAATGCTTGTGCAATGAACTCTCTGCATGATCCAAATCTATATAGTGCAACCACTGGCACTTCCACTATCTCTTACAAATCTATAGAATGAATGAGGTCTAATGACACAATCACAGAGATGCACTAAATTACTCTCTCAAATCTTTACTTTCACTGTTCCGCTCTGGTAAAAATATCTTCTAAACTCTTCAAACTTCCTTGTAATCTCTTCTCAAGCACTTGACAGAATGCAGACATAAAAAAAACTCTCCGCAGAATAAAAATAATTTCAACTGGGGAGCACTCTGCACTTCTCTTTACTAGGACATGAGTGTAATATAGTATAGCGCAGTACCTAAGAACATAACACACAGGTTGTTTGTTGGTTTATTATGAAGTAGCCTACACAGATGCAAATTATTCTAGCTGGGTTTATAGCTGCGTCTTTGTTATTTTTTAGTCCTTTTAATTTGATTTAAAGAGGTCGAAAATAGGAGTGATGACACAGTGACCACATGCCTATTTAATGGTAATTTTAACACTTCATTCATGGTCTCGCGAGGGGAACTCTTTCTAGAATTTACAGACTTTCGCCCACAGAGTGAGTGGGTGTTCACAAGTGGGAATAAAAGAACACGCACCCCAAGAACCCGAGAGACATCGTGAGATCTCAACAAGCGCTCCTGGTTTCTGCGCTTAGTTTGACGCACACCACAGCAAAAACAGTTAAGGTAAGAGATGCATTACTATTTCTCAGAGTAAACTGCGCAACAAAATTATGTATTCACTAATGAAAGCGACGGCATTCACTGAAACCTATATATATATATATATATATATATATATATTATATCATTTTAATCACAATATAAAAATGTGGATAGGCCTATATATACGCTTATTTCGACATGAATAAGAAGAGACGTGAAAAAAGACAATAAATATATCAATAAGAAGAGGGTTAGAAATGAGAAGCTCCTATATTTATGTGCTGTCCTGTTAATAACTTAAATAACTATTTCAACCATTAAACATAATTACAAAGAACAAACTATTCGTATTATTTCATGCTAAATGAACGTATCTCCTTAATATTGCTATAGTAATTTCTACATTGGAATTTGTGTTTACATGTAGGCCTATGTGACACTTTAAATAGTAATTAATTTGATTAATAACAAGTCTAAATATTCTTTTTCCAGATGGGGTTGCTGGTGAGGTTCATCTTACTCCTGAGTTTGTTAATAATAATATCAGCGCTTAATGTTTTCCCTGAGAAATGTAAGAATATTGACGACACGCACACGCACGATTTTTTACTTAGGCCTATTATGGGCAATTTCCTTCTATTGCTTTAATATTAAGCTCATTTTAATTGCATGTTAATAATTACCCAATCCACAAAAGATTTAAATCCAATCAAAACGAAAAGCTACATTATAGCCTATATTTATTTTATTTAGGCTATGGTATTTAATTACAATTCATCATGTTCCCAAAGGAATGTTCAATTTAGAGTAGGCTACAGTTACTTTATAATATGACTCCCAAAAAAAACAGATTAGAAATTCTGGCATCCACACATCGACGAATCTTCTTAAATTCACTTTTTGTATATATTTTCTCTTTAAAGTTCGCTTTGGCGAGAAACACACCACCATTATTCTTGATTGTAAAACGAATAAGAACAGTGTCACGTGGAAGCGAGAAGAAGCACACGGAACAGTGGACGTGGATTCAGAGTATGAAAAACCCAACGGAACCAAACTGATCGTGTATGACCTGCAAGAAGACCAAACTGGGAATTACACCTGCTGGAGTGATGAAGGTTTAGAAGACTACATCTATCTCCTACTGGACAAGTCCAAAGAAGCATCAGGTAGGAACATGTTTTTGGATAAAGAGCCTTGTTTGTATCTGGAATTGTTTAGGATTAGGAATTTGACAGGAATTTCTAGCACCAAGAATGTTGATCGATACTGTAAATGCAGCGTCATGGACGATGTGCCAGTCTGACAGTGGTTACAAGTTAACCATTAGGCAATATTACATGAATACATTACGCATTAACGTCAGCCCTGCGTCAAGTGACTTCATAAGAACATATTTATGGTCTAATGAATTTATTAATAGGCTGAGATGTGGTTTTGTCTCATTTTTATAGATTTGAACTTAAATTGCACAGCCGAAACCTTTTCCTGCGCACACAGCCTCAAATGCTCGTGGACCTTAGATGATTATACAGCATTCAGACTTCGTAATACACGGTATGAGATATACAGACATATACAGTACAGACATACCCACACACCCTGACTCACCTGAGCATGATGTATTGACGCAGTGACCATGGCAGCTGGGTGTCACCATCTGTGGATGGGGTATTTCATGTTCCACATACCACAAATTCCTTTTCTGAAGAGTCTGAGCGCCTGCGGATAACGGGGGAGGCTGTTTCCTCATGCTGCTATATTAAAACCGACTACAGCGTCTACCTTCGAGACATTGGTGAGCATGTGGTTTAAACTGGGCACATTACACAAATATAATGACATCATCAGTGAGTTTTAAAGTTTTTAAAGTTAGAAAACTTAACGAACTTAATGGTTATAATGGGAATTGTATTGGTTTTAATGGAAACTATAATGGTCTCTCTGCATGTGTTGCCTGAGAACCAGAGTAGCACCATTCAATCAAAACACAATACATAAAGGAATTTTGTGATGGTTTAGGCAAACACCTAATGTTCAAAAAGACATTTGTAATAGAAACCATTAGACAGGGATGAGTGATTATAAATGTAAAACTCCACATTTATTATCAATAATCAATTCAAATGATTTAAGTGATGAACTCATTTTAGAAGGGTGTCCTCATGATTGATCACACTTTTATTTGCTTTTGTTAGTCAAACCTGCTGGTCCAAACATTACCAAATGTTTACAAAGAAAAAACAAGGAAAAGGTTGAGGTGGTGGTGACGCCTCCTTCCACATGGCCGCAGCCTCATAGTTTCTTTCCTCTGAAGCATCAGACTGAGTACGAGATACGTGACAATGGGAAGGTAAGATAAATTAATGTAGATATTTTAAATTTCTACTATAAAATATACACTTTATGGGGCGGTTTCCTGGAAAGGGCTTAGTCCCAGACTAATTTAAATGTAAGCGGTGTCTGGATCGAAAACAACTTGCACTGGCATCTTAAAATATATCAGTGCTATGGTTTTGTCTCAAGATGCACACCAGTAATGTTTTTTTTGTAAAGTATGACTTCTTAAATATCCTATAAAGTCTAGTCCTAGTTTAAGGTAATCCCTGTCCAGGAAACCCCATTAGAGTTTGAATGGCATGAAGTATTAATCCTTTCTGATATGCACTTCCATCCATCACCTTCAGTTCAAGACTCATGAATGGGAGGGGTCAAAGGTAGAAATTCAAGGGGTCATCACAAAATTGAGGGTGCGATGCAGAGACCCGCTGCTTCTCTCTCAGTGGAGCGAGTGGACGCCATGGAAAAACGTAATCCACTGACATTTATTTATGTTTCTGTTCCATCATCTGATTCCTACATCCTCTTAACTTAATTATGAATTTATTTATTATCAGTATTTATTTATGTATGATCACTTCACACATGACTGTTATAAGCTGCATGCCTGGATGGTGCCATAGCCTACATTTTACAACCTGTGGTTCTCTTTATATTAAAAAATGCTCGTTTACTCACTGTCTCTTGATTTTTTTGAGATATAAAATTAAATTTTCCTGAAATTATTCATGCAATGTTGCATTTCATTAACATTCATGTAAAATGCGTGAGGGATGAATTACAGTGACCCCAAAAAGTATTCAGACATTTTAAAAGACAACATCATCACATCAAAAATCGAAATGTCAACTGCAAACAAATGATGCAAGAAATAATTTTAACTTTTAAAACCATTTTTCGTAATAACTTGTGTAGGCTGAGGTGATTTTTGGTGGAAGTATAAAGTCAGTTCCCCTCAGGTTTAAACAAGTGCATTCATACTTTAAATAAATTCTACTAACATTCGACCGGCAGAAGGTGGCCAGATATGCTGTGTCTTGATTTTAAACACTAAATTTATAGTTTGGTTGCTTTAGGTTTTGATAGGATATCATTTTTTCTCACCCCAGTGAAAAAAAAGTGTATTGCTTGATAACTGCACTTATGCTATCTGTTTTAATAAATCCAATTTGGTTTGACATTTTGTTACCTTTTGGGGTCATTGCACATTATACAAGAGATGATTGAGAGTGCAAATGATTGTTTGTTCTCCATAGGTACAAGACAACAAGAAAGGAAAACGTTCGAAGGCAAAGAAAAAAAACACTAAAACAAGAAACCAGAGAAAAAAAGGCAGAAAAAACCAACAGTGAAAATCTCAAAAACCCACCCAACCTGACCCAGTTTCTGATTTTTAACAAACATATTGAATGTTTAAATGATCTGTTTTGTTTGATGTAAACATGATTGCAATGCTGAAACACTTAACAGCAGGCGGCAGCAGTGAGTAATGAATAAATGCTGCCTGGTTTTTGATGCTTTACTGTATGCAATGTTCATTCAGTCAACTGCTGATGTAAAAATTATCTTTGTAAAATACAGATCGGTGAACATTATATTTTGTAATATATAAAGTTTTTTTGTTACATCTTTTAGGTCCAGTTATTCTGTTTTACATCTCTTTTGAACTGCTCGTTTACTTGTATGTCCTCCACTGGCTCTGGTTCTTGTCTCAGCTCATCTGTCATGACATCATCTTGTTGTGGTTGCAGAAGACTTTGATTTTGATTGGTAGGATTAGCCGTGACAAACAGCCAATGATTATTGTCCTGCTCAGCCTTATGGGAGTCCAAGAATGTGTGAGCAGTGAGTTCATACTCTTTACCAAACGGAGTCCTGTAAACACAAACACAAGCCACATAAATAAATATATACACCCAGTACATTCAGAAATGAACGTATTTAAACAAAAGGATGCAAAATATCTTTTTAACGCCTAATTGAATTTGGAGTATGATAATATTTGTATTTGGAGGATCAATGATATATACCTGTAGCTTCCTCACTTAAACTGAGTAATTGGGGTATTGATTTACAATTTTGTAATATACATTACCAAAGGATGTGATTGCTGAGCGCAGCCAAACATTGATTGGTTTTACAATGGGAAATCAAAACCTTCCTGTTCACCTGCAAAACAGCATTCATGCATTATTAAATTGCATACGTATGAACTTTGAAGTTTGGGAATGAAAAGATGACAGTATGTGATACCTGGACAGGATAGCCCTCGTTTTCAAGCCTTTCTTGAGGGTCCAAATAAATCACTTTCCACCAGCAAAGGAAATCAGTTTTGTCTACCAAGCTCAGCTCCTGTAGCCGAGAGTTCTTAGCGCACTTCAGAAAAGTCCTGTGGTCACTGGCAAGGTATAGCTATATGGAGTCATACAGGTCACATAGTAAGACCAAGCCCGACAATTCAATAAACTAAATACACATTTAATTTGCTCGCTTACCTCTCCGGCAAAGCCTGATGTAGTTCTAAGTGCAAAGTTTTGGTCATATCTGACCACCTCTCCATCTGGGGTCCCATCAACGCTGAAATAAGCATGTGATAAAACAGGTCAGCATATTTATGTACTTAAGTGTCTTAGTTGAAATGTGTATGTTTCTACCTTGTAATGACAAAGGCGTTTCTGACGCAGGGGTCCATACTGTGGGCTCCCCCGACTTGAAGGGGCCCACGAAGGCGGGGAGATGGATTTGTCCCTGAATGCGACCCAATATTACTGCTGTCGGCAATGATGCTGAGGACACAGGGCCTGCGTGGGTCATGTAGTCCACCTCCAGAGTTCATCAGAATGACCGTGTCTCCAAAGTTCAAAAAGCCATCCAGAGATACCGATAAGCTGACCTAAACAACATCAGTTCAAAAGTCAACAGCCTCACATACACTGATGCCAAAACATATTAAGACATCTAAAATCTAAAATCGTAAAGTACGTATACAAATGTTTTTATTAAATATTAAGCACACTTCTTAAAAAATACTTTTTATTGGCAATAAAAAGAGAATTCAAATTGTCTTTACCAGGTTGGTAAAGACAACCTGGTAAAGGTTACCAGGTTTTATTCATAAACGTATCATTGCCTCATATGGTAACTATAGTACTTCTACCCACTAAACGCCTATTTGTTTTAGTATAATAATATAATTGTAATATTATTAGACTTCATTTTATATAATAACAAGCAGCTATAGTTACTTTTTCGTTAGGTAAACTTTATCTTACTGGTTTCATGATGTTTTGCCTCAAAACTTTCTGCACGGCGAGTTCACCTCTTTCTTTTTGAAGAATAAACTCCTTTAAAGTTTCCTGCAATTGCACAATATACAAATAACGTACAATACACAAATTCATTGATCTGTTTTATACTTGTGTTTACGAGCAAACCTCTTCTAAAGTCACGTCTTCTTTCCAGTTCCCCACACGCACGCGCGGATTGTAGGTCCGAACATGAGCCATTTCGATGCGTTGATAAAGCAAGCTCAAGAGTTTGAATAAAATTGATCAAATAAATGTAAACTAAATGCTTATACCGCAGGAAAGAACGGTTACTATGGAGACAGTCTACTGCGCAGCTCTAGCGCGCAAGGGTTTGTTGTTACTATGTTGTCTCCATGGCAACAGTTCCGCTTTTTACTAAAAATTGCGCTGTAGTTTTGAGTGTTTTACAAAATACATTTTTTTAAATTGATAGTTTTATAATAGACGCAACGAAAAAACAAGTCATAAAAACTATGAAACAACACAAGTGTGCTTTTTATTTCAGTCTAAATATGCATTTTTTTTGCTTTTAATGTGTCTTGTTTTCATCGTGATTTTAAATGATTTGTTATGCTATTTGACTAACTTTTATTTTTTATACCACATTTTGGTAAATCATCTCTATGTGAAGCACTTTATTAACTTTATTTAAATACACATTTTGCAGAAACTTGCCTAATTTCATGCTTTGCAAACTCAGGACCAACTCACGATTCTTTATGCTGACTGAGGTGTCAAAACTACAATAGTTGTGTTTGTTTGACTGCAGTAATAAATTAATTTATTCTTTTATCTGTAGTCCCAATACACACACCTTCAAACATATACGAATCCTCAATTCTTTTTTGTGTGTAGGTCGCATTTGAGAAAAAAAAATACTTTATGACCATCAGCCAGAGTTTAGCAAACATGCACCCAAACACACAAACAATTGAGCAGAAATGTAATTATAGACTTGGACAATCACGATTCCTTCAGGGAGACTCATTATGTGCTATATTTTAAAATGACATTATTTGATATGAAACAACATTACATTTTATTACAGTCTCTAATTAATTACACACAATTTACAGCATCGATATGGCAGCTGTAACCTGCCAGTATTGGCTGATGTGAAGCGAAATCACTTGTGTGCAGAGTATAGAGGAAAAAGCAAGTGGAGATTTTAGCTAAACTACATTAGAGGGAAGTCTCATTTGGACTTAAGAGAGTGTGTGCGCGTGTGTGTAATGTGTGGTTAAGTGCTCTTGCGTCAATAGCGGAACTGACAGATCATAAATAGATAATAAATGTTTATAAGAGCTGTGCTCTGAAATATTAAAACTCCAATGGGATACACAGCAATCTACTGTGTGCAGACATTTTCTATAGAAAAACACTTAAATCAAAAACAGCCATTATCATTGTCATGATCTGACTACTTACCTGTCAGGCTTTTTTAAATGTTGAATGACAAGACACAGAAAACAGCGATAAACCATAATCAGCTTTATGAAGACAATATAAGACCCATAGACATTTGTTAATTCATTCATTTTTGAAAGGTGTCAAAGGAAAAAAAGAGGAATCCCTATACAGTATGTATACAACCAAGAAACAATTGATATAAAACTGTGTAAAATTACAGCAAATGCAATTCTGATGTGGCCATAGGAACTCAAAAGCAAATATGAAAAATCACGTTAAAGGACATGTTTTCTAACATTGCCTAGCTGAAGCGTATCACTTTGTCGGAAAAAAGTTTTATCCCCATTTAACTGAAATAAAAGTCATTCATAGGTTAAATACCTCAATTAGTTTAAACACTATTGCTGCGTACCAATCCGCATATCCGTCCTAAATAGTATTCGACAGCAGAATCAGTATGTCCCAAATCGTAGTATGTTAAAAACAGTATTCCAAAGATTCCCGGATGGTCTACTACTTCCGGTAGAAATTCGAAGTGCAAAACGATGCACATTCTAACGGCTAATATTACCCACAACTCACCGCGAGTAGGCGGAGTTTAGTGCATCTATAAATTATATAACTGATGCGTCACTAAATTAACAAATGTAAGTATACAGTAAACATCACATTCCATTACAAAAACAGTACATAGTCCATAGTACAAGTAGGCAAAATGGGACGCAGCATATGACTACCAAAAAAATCTGTTTTCCCAACACAATCTCATGGCAAAAATGTTACTATTTTATAATGTGGCTAGAGTTTTGGCTAATTTGTATGAATTCGTATGATATCATTCAAACATTTTAGAACAATTTGCTTTCGTGCCAGCGACGTTAGGGGTGGGGCTACAGTATTGCGTTTTTTTCTAGTAATCATCCGTTTTTGTACATTTCACAATGTACGAAATTAATACCTCTTAAAAAAATATGAATTTCCATGAGATTAGGGCTGTGTTCAGCCCTGACGAAACGTTTTTAGAACAGAAATGGTGGTGCGTTGAACACCCTGTTCTGATGATGCAAGAGTTGCAACTATGGCAGCTGAGAAGGCTATTCTTCGTGTTCTTCTTGAAGAACTTTTGGAGACTGATAAAATCGGTATTTAATACTGCAAAATACATAGTCTAATAACTATAATTGTTGCGTACCCCACACATCTGTAAACGACTTTACTTGGACCCATTGTGCAAGCTGTCTCTTTAATACCGCGTGAGTTATATACATGTTGCTGCTGATTGGGCTGACATTCTTGACACACCCACCAAACAAGAGAAAACGTATCTCAAACCCCGTTGCACACCGTTTTCAGGAAACGTGTCGTTGCATTGATGTTTTCCAACCAGTCTTTTATACAATAGCAACATCATCTCAACCAATAGCGTGAGTTTGGGGCAGGACTTTTATCTGGCCAATGGCAGATGGGAGAAGTGCTCAGGACACTTGTTTCAATAACAATCGTTTCATTTTTACACAACAGGTTCATTTTTATAGTTAGTCTTACAATACAAATTAAGTAATGATAATAGCACATCTTAGAAAATTGTCTATACATTGCAGTATTTGATATGGAAAGTGTTCAACAATCAGTTTTTCAGTATTTGCTTATCAGATTAGTCAAGAACAAACCCTGAGACAAGAAGAGACTCAAGAAAGCCCAAAAATACAGGAGTAGAATACTGCGTTGTATAGAAAGACAGGGACAATATACAGTAAGATATTGTGTTTACAACCGTTTTCTATTAAGTTTTCTATAAAGAAAATGTCACTGGGGCTTGCGTGCAATTGGTAAAAAAATTTTGGGTGTTAGCACATTGCTAAGGGCGTTGCTATGCAGTTCCAAAGATGTTTTGTGGATGGTTGCTAGGTGGTATCCAATCAGACGCCATGCTCATAAATCATCTGCAGCAGACAGAACTAGGCCTCAGAATCTTTTAGGCTCAATAAACAGGACAAACCTTTTCTTTCTCTCCATTCCATGCTCACTCACTCTCTCCGTCCCATCACAGCCCATTAAAAGTTTAGTGCTGTTGTTCAGCAAATTGAAAATGTGTGCCGTATCGATCCACCACTATACTGTACATCCATTCTGCCTCTCTGGAGGGTCATTTAGGCTACTTTTCTTTTAAGCTTTTGTGAGGAAAACCAGTACGAATATTACGCTGTCACATTATTACAGCCGCGGTAGATGTGGGTCTACCACCAATGCAGGTCATTTATAAAGAATGTAGGGGAGGAAAAGCAAAAAAGATAGTGTTTCCCGACCGTACCTCAGCATTTTCTTCATAGCCAAGAGGTACACCGAGCATTATTAAAGAGGCGGGTGCATGTAAATTTGCCAAGGTCGATGGATTTTCCTAGCATTTAAATGGAGTGAGAGTAAAGGGTAAACGAGAGAAATGCCTTTGTGTGAGCGAGTCGTGATCCATATCAGGTTTCAAAAATATTACATTAGCGTAATGGGAACTCCCCAACAAAGAGAGCGTAGGCTACTGGAACAAACACAAACAGCCAAATCAGCCTTTGAATCGTAAATTAGAATCTGCTTTAATTCAAAACATCAACATTCTTACTAAACATATATGTAGGGAAACACCATGGAAACAGGGAAAAGCCCATGGAAATTTTGGTAAATTTGTTTTGAAAAGCAAAATGTTATTTAGCATGTGGGGCCGATCCGCCATGCTTGTGAGATTTACAAATCATGCTTGACATTCTTAACATTTTACGTGCCATTTTCATGTATTAGGTTAAAAACACACTTAACGCAAGTATGCAGACACACACGAAAGTTCTGACTCGCGCATGGTTTAAACATGTACATTCTTGTGTTGCATTGAGCTTAACAGTCAACCTTGCGTAGCTAGAAGGGTTTGCATGCGCTGATTATGTTTTGGCCTTTAAAAAATGAAGCTGTGCAGTGTGTTTATATCATGTGACTGTAATTACATTACACAGTGTTGACTGGAATGACGATGATGAGAATGAGGATGATAGTGGCAGTGATGCTGAGGGCGGCGATGCGGTACGCCTGGTTTCTGTTGCAGCGGGTGTAAGAATGTGAACGCCGCAGGAGCGTGTCCGAGGCCGGAGTGTAAATCTCATCTGTCCAGAACTCCAATGACTCTGGGGCCTGCAAAATATGCACAAACATGAGAAAAGTTGCTACATGTGATTTATCAGCATAAATGCACATTCTGTTATTCTTTTTTTAATTTAAAGAGTAACTATTACTTTGTTAGCAGTCTGCCAAGTTGTAAAGCCGAATGTGAACGAATAACAAAGTTACAGATTTGTTATAGATTTGCGTCACTGCGTGTAATGCCAGCCTACGTTCCATTTGCGACACTATACGCGGTAGACCAATAACAGCAGACTAGATCATCTGACCAATCAGATCGGAGTAGGCTGACAGAAAGAAGGGATTAGACAGATGAATCGCCGAACGAATCATTTGAGAGTCAGTCAAGAAGTAAGGTAGTAATAACTGCTTATTATTAGAAAACGAAAGGGTTATAAACCAAAGTAGGACCTTAAAAATCACAAAATATTTACTCTTAAGTTTTTAAATGTTGCTATCTTATTGTTTGAAATGGCAGAGACACCATCAATGTACAGTATGTGTGTAATGAATTTATACATTATATAAACTGTATGAATTATAAATATATAAATGCATAAAACTATATCAAATTTATTATAATAAATGTAAGTGTGGATAAGATATTGAAATTATGTTTGCAATTTTATCTAAAAATGAAATACAAAAAAAATCAATCAATGTAATGATAGAAGGGATCGCACCATTATAAAAGTTTTGTAAAGTCAATATCCTCAAAAGATCATTTATTTAACTCAATCTAATTCAACATTATATGAAATGTTGAGTATGATGTTGAACCCAGAGTAGAGAGAGAGATTGTTTTTCCTCAAAAATGATACAGGAGATGTTACCTGAAGGTCCAAAGGTGTTAAGTCTGATTGGTTCCAGGTGACTTTGGGGCGGTCAGTGGAACTCTGGGCGGTGCTCTGGAGAGATGTACGCCGCGAGGTGCTGTGCGCTTCAGGTGGCATGAGGTATTCAGGGGCTTCCTTTTTATAGACGACACTCAACTGATCTGACTGAGGAGCCAAAACAAAACTTTGAAAGCCAAAGCCACACTCATACAAAATGAAGCCGGGTCCAAATGTCTGAGATCACTGGTAAAAACACTTCTATGTTGCATTCATTTAATTGAGACAACTTGTTTGACTCGGAGTCGGCACGGACTGCACAAGTTCATGCATAACTTTGATGTTAACCCAGAATGATTGAAAAATGGTTCAGAGAGCTTTTTGTGTGCCAAATGGAGAGTAAGATGACATTTTCTTTGAAGATGTTAACATGGCAATGTCGCAAATTTGCTTACATTTGACTGGTGCTTCAGCCGTTTGCTAACTTCTGCTTTTTGCTTCGAAATACTGCCATTACAAAATGATTGACAGGCATTCTGATTGGCTATTCCTTGAGTATTACAATGCTGTCTACAGCTGTCACGGAGACAGGTGTGATTTCACAAGACACCTACATTACTATCGTCTGTCAGGTGTCTGTGGCATTCACTTTTTAAAAATATTAAAAAATTAAAAAATCTCATGTCTCGTACTTTATGATTAATGTAATTTTTTTCAATGTGTTCTCAGACTTTTGGACCTTACTGTACATTTCTTTCCTAGCAGGTGTTTCTCATCACAGCGATTTATTTTTAAAACATTGAAATTCTCTAGTTTGGTTACCTTGGAAGGCTGTATGTGCGGCTCTTTTGTGAAGCTGATGCTCCACTCTCTGTGAGCTTCAGAGCAAGAGCTGCTTTCCGTGTGGGCTTTGGACGCCCTGCGAACAAAAAGACGTCTACGCTTGGCCGCAGCCTCATTGGACCCCTCCGTCCCCAGGCTGACCCTCGGAGATCCCTGTGACTGTATACTGGTCTGCGGTGTGGGGTGCAAGTACTGTATTTGATGAGGGTGTGGGCACACGGTCTGCTCGCGCTGTTCAAGTCGGTCCAGCGTGGAGAGCACAAGACTAAGTTGTTCCCGTAGCTCTGCGATGGGCTCCAGCTGTTGCTCCAGCTCTGCAACCCGTTGGAGCAGGCGACCCACGCCCCATCGCACGCCCTCCTCAGGTGCTTCCATAGAGTGAAACAACCGCCGCAATTTTCCCAAACGTTCACGCCTCTCCGGCAGCCCGGCTCCGCCCCCGTCTTGGGCACCTCCACCCCCTTCCCCTGGCAGGACCGCCATGGAGCCACACATGCTGATATCATCCAGGAACCGGAAGATAGCGCTGATGTCGTCCTCACCGATGTCGGGGTTGTCAATGGAGAGCCGTTCGCTAAGCATGAGGCTTCGCAAAGCACGCCGGTCCGTAGGTTCCGTTTGGGTGCCCACGTTAGCCACGCCCTCTGCGGTCGGTGACCAGTCGTACCAGGCATCCAAACTCATGCCGCTCAAGCGCTTGAAAGTGTCCCGAACCGAGCTGATGATGCGAGGGTCAAAGCCGGGAATGTCGAGGCTTGAGCCGTCGAAACTCAATTGAAAAACTCCTGGCTTTCTCAATCCAGACTTTTCCAACACCGACCGCTCCGATTTGGGCTTCTGCAACCCGGAGGATTCTTGTTCAGATCTTTCATCTGCAGTTCTGCTATCGATGTCCAAGCTGTGGCTCTTGACGTGTAGAGCTGGGGTCTGCTGCTTTTCGACGGAGACCGAAGGCCCGAAGTAGGTAGATGTTTGTAGCTCATCCAAACTCTCATGCTTTTTCTGATGCCAGTGAATCTGATCAGGACTGTACGGGTTCGAAGTGTCAGCGTCGTCATCGTCGTCGTGTGCATCCGATGCGTTCGAATGTGTTGACGCATCAAAGGATTGTGATGCATAGGTGTATGACGGATCACGCAGACACAGCGATTGCGAGTTGGCATACGTTGCGGGGTCTGGATAGGGGTTCTTTTGAGTAATATAATGCACATCCTCACCATCCTCTCTTGGGCTTTGCTCTGATTGGCCAACGTGTTCCACGGAGATAAGTGGCACCAACTTGTGGCCCTCTTTAAATGCACTCCTCTTCTGAGAGCAGGAACGAGCAACATGGGCTTCCTGATTGGCCGACGACGTCTTCCCTGCCTCCTGATTGAGCGCATCACCGGACGCATCTGCAGAATGAATATCCTGCATGCTGCCTTGGTTGTGGACGTACGCGTGAGGGTAAGCAAGCAATTCAGAGGCGGTCTGCATGCGGGAAGCCTCTGCGTTAAGACTGAACGCCTCACAAGGGAGGTTCTCATATTTACAGTCCGCAGAGACAGTCCCTCCTCTTGTGACGGGCAAGGCGGCCGGCCAGTCATAACGCATGAATCCCTTCCCACAGACCTGACAGGGTGTCAGAGACTGAACATTCGTGTATGTAGGGGCCACGCGTGTGTGCATTAAGAGGTTGAACAGAGACACAACATCTGCGGCCGCAGAGAGCCGGTTGCTGCAGGGCGGGTGCAGGCGCTCTCGGAACAGGGTGGCCGGGAAACAGGGATCTCTACAGGCGGTGGAATAGAGGAGACTCCGTAACTCTAGAAGGGGTTGCAGACTGAAGCGTCCACTTAGATACACGCAGATATCAGCGTAGGACACGCTCCCACGGCAGGCACCCAACACCTCAAGTATCTCCAATAGCGCCAGGGGGTCTTCTGGATTTTCAGCCATAGATGCAGGGGATGCGAACTTGCACTCATGCAAACACACATTTATCAATGTGGCATTCTGTCCTCCGTGCTCTTCGTCCACACAGCACGCAGAAAATAAAAATAAAAAACAGAGCAACGAAATCAGGTCAGCAAAAGGTGGCATGCAACAAAAACGAACATACATACAAATCCTTTATGCATAAAGTTACAACAGTTTGCACATTCCCAGACATGCAACGAAATAAGCACCTACCTTTTGCTACTGGGACACAGATGGTGAGGCTGAAAAGATTCAGCGGTGACCTTATTCAAATCCTTAATATAGCCGCTGATCGGCGCCCATATGAAAGGCACAGAATCCAGTGCATGAAACTGTTCAGACTCCTGCACAACAGATAAAGCTTTAGCCAGTGGTCAGACAGCGGTCAGTCCAGCACTCAGAGGAGAAAAGCAGGTCGTTTAGGGTCTCCAGGGATGCCCGGTGGTGTCTCATTCTTTCTCAGCAGAGTAAAAACACAGAGCACGTGAGAAACGGCATGAAGAGATTTAACTTCACGTCTGACAGAAAGAGTGCATCCTCTGTGGCCGGTGTGCGCATGGAGGTGCCGTGATGCAAGACACACATGACGGTAGTAATAGTGCATATCAATAAACCAAGTCAATGCACAGGACAAAGACAAAAATGGTATACCTTCCAATCTATTTACATTTGGTAAAAAAAATACTATTCATGAAAATAATATAAACAATAAATACAGCAGAATGGATTCATAATAACAGAAATTCATGGAAGTTACAATAAATTCTCTTGAATTCTCCGAGTATAATTTATATATATTTGGCTAATCAGAATTTTTGAAATCTAGTCAATTCATACAAATACTGACTTGATTAATTGATATTGATTGAATTGTGATTGATACTAATTGAAATGCACAATAAAAAAACAAGATTTTAGATTTTTTTTAAAACAAAGTTATCTATTTGTTCAAATAAACTCTTCATATTATATATATAATATATAATATTTTTTATTTATATAT